>NC_142814.1:53584024-53599204 GCF_049724085.1 Artemia sp. Qi Xiang Cuo
TCAAGTTGTCGTAGAAACTTCGAAAAACGCTCATTCAATTGGAAATTGGAGTGGCTTGTGCCCTTTTTTATAGTCGAAAGTGACTGGAAGGCGACTAACACCCCTCTCACGCCCACCATTTCCCCAAACACATCCAATCAAAATTTTGAGATAGCCATGTTGTTGAACGTAATTGAAAATTCTGGAAATTTGGTCTTAGAGGATGACAACCACCCTATCAGACCTTAGGGCAAGGGTTGTAATTTATGCCCTGTGGGCATATAAGGTGTTTATAGAAAGCATTTTTGTTTCCAAAAAGGCTCGTTCGATTGGAAATCGAAAGGCGTAGTGCCCTATTTAATAGTAGAAAGTGATTGGAAGGCTTGACATTTTTATAGTGAAGATCAAAGTGGGTATAATTTATTATTTTTTGTTGTTGTTGTTGTTTAGACCAGAGTAGAAAGTGATTTGAGGGCAACTAATCCTTCTTCCACGCCCAACCTCCCACGCCAACCCTCCCGTTTCTACTCTTAAAATTTAATCAAATCAAAATAGCGTAAGTATATCCAAGCTATCAATTAAAGTAAACAGATTTTTTTGCGAATTTTATCAAGTTTTCCATTTCAGGTCAACTAGAGGAGGTATGAAACTAAATTAAACAGTAATATTTGTGTCAAGATTTTTAAAAGGGTGGATGTTGTTAAAAATTGCTGAAAATTGTTCTCCAGCATAAAAATATCAGGCCAAACTATTAACACTTAAAAAACGAAAAGATTTAAATTATTATTCTCTTTTTCCCTGAAAAGACTTTGTCAATATAAAACGAACAGAAATTAATTTAAAAAACATTTTCTACAAACTAAGTTTTTCAAAGAAAAGTAAAGAACTCTATTAAACCAAAAATTTGCTAAAATTAAATCAAACAATCTACCAAGCGTGAAACTACCACAAATCAGCATCAATAAATAAATGAAACCCAAAACGAACAGAAATTAAAACAATTAATTGAGTCAAACTCAAAACGAGCAGAAATTAACATAAGTTGAGCTCAAAACCCCTATGCCTTCACAAGGCCAGAACATATTCTTGTTCTCCAGCATAAAAATATCAGGTCAAACTATCAAGTCTTAAAAAACGGAAAGATTTAAAGTATTATTTTCTTTTTCCCTGAAAAGATTTTGTCAATATAAAACTAACAGAAATTAATTAAAAAAACTTTTTCTACAAACTCAGTTTTTCAAAGAAAAGTAAAGAACTCTATTGAACAAAAATTTGCAAAAATTAAATCAAATAATCTACCAAGCGTGAAACTACCACACATCAGCATCAATAAATAAATGAAACCCAAAACGAACAGAAATTACAATAATTAACAGAGTCAAACTCAAAGCGAGCAGAAATTAACATAAGTTGGGCGCAAAACCCCTATGCACCGTATTACCTGAACACGATGACCTAAGGAATTTGGTATGGCGGAACATTTTGTGAACATTGGTGTTGGATCCAGAAGAATGACTGAACGAGATATACCGGATGGTGAACCTTTCAAAGAATACCTTCCCCAAGAGAGTGCAAAAACCCTTTGGCTGAGTAAAGTTACAGATTCTGAAATTGAAAAAGTCATTAATGAAATAAGAACATCGGCGTTCAGTGCCGATTTCTTGTCACTTAAAGTTATTAAACAAGCGTTGCCGTAATTACTTCAATAGTTTGTTGAGCTAGTTAATAGTTGTTTCAGGGTTGGTGTTTTCCCAACTTGTTTTAAAATAGCTAAGGTAAAACCTATTCACAAAGGTGGTGATAAACAGGAATGTTTCAATTATCGGCCCATTTCCCTTTGCCGGTCCTTTCTCGAATAATAGAAAATTTGCTGTATTGTAGGTTGAAATCTTTTTTTATGTAAGAATAACGATTATTTTAGTAATCAATTTGGATTCTGTAAGGCTTATTTGACGGAGCGTGCTCGTCAGTTTATGGGGACAACGGTAAACGATGGATTAGATGGTCATATGAAGGTGGCTACATTATTTTTAGATATATTGAAAACTTTTGATACCGTTGACCGCCAGATTTTGTTAGGGAAGCCTAGGAATTGTGGTGTCCGTGGTAATATGATTAAATTTTTGGAATTTTATCTAGCGGATAGGTCAATATTTGTGGAAATAGGTTGTATCGCGTCTAGTCGTTGCCCAATCCAGTGATGTGTCCCTCAAGGATCTCCACTCGGTCCACTGTTTTTCGCTGTTTATATTAACGACCTATGCAACGCAGGGTCTGGCCTAACAAATGACCTAATTGCAGATTTTAGGGACTGAAAGAAGGTCCTTGTATTGTTCGCAGATGACACAAATCTCACGATTATTGCTCTTACGGAGCAAGAGTTAGTCGGATTGTTAGAAGGTGACGTACATAATATTGAACGATGGGTGCCATCGATTAAACTGGTTATCAATGTTAATAAATCTAACTGCATTATTTATGGGAGATCCAAGAAATAACTATCCATGGTTAACAACCCTGAATGCTGGTCGGTCCCTGATATCCTGGAAAAGTACATCGAAATATCTGGGAGTTATTATGGATGACACCCTCTTATTTTAGAACATATCCATTGTGTACCTTCTAAACCAGCCCGGAATCTTGGAATGACGTGTAAATTAAAGCATTTGTTTCCTGTTAGAATGCTGCATCTTACTTATTTTTCGTTGGTGCACCCATATTTATTTTACTGTTGTTCAGTGTGGTCGTCCATATTCATTGCATATCTTAGGCAGATACGTGTTCTCTAGAATTGAGCTATCAGGATTCTTTCTAATAATGATTCTCGTTCTTCGGTAAGGGATCTGTATAAGAGTTTGAATATACTACAGATTTCTGGTCTATTTGAGTTTTATAGAGCACAGTCAATGTTCGATATTTTGAATAAAGTAGCACCGGATTGCCTGCAAAATATCTTTTGTTTCGTTTCTGAACGTCATCAATATGGTACTTGTGACACAGGTATGATTCAACAACCAAGGAAACCATCGACTCGGTCTGGCTTCTCACTCAGACACCACATTCCATTTACAGGGGAAAGGCTACCAGGTGAGATTTTAGACTAGACGGTTTGACTCGATTTCTGTAGACTGCTAAGGGGCCATTATGTTGGTTGTTATGATTTTGAATAATTCGTTTTTTTTAATCTCAAGTAGTTCCAAACAGTAGGAAGATTGGTAGTGAATATTAGTGGTACTCGTCGGGAACTGAGTGAGCAAAAGGTATCTTGTCTTTTTTTATTTGTTTTTGTTTAAAGGATGTGAGGATGTTAAGTTAAAAGGAGAGAGTGCCTGACAAGCCTGGATGGCCAGGCTTCCGGAAGTTTGTAAATATTTATGTAAATAAAGTGATTTCTCTATACAAAAAAAATAGCAAAATATTTTTTTTTCTCGTTTTGAGCTTGATTTTCATATTCAATCGAAGCATTACTCGCTATAAGATCTATTTATTTATTTATATTATTACTTGTATGTTTTTTGCTATGATTGTTAATTTAATTTCTGTTCGTTTTGGGCTTCATTTATTCTTTAATAGTACTTTCTGCGTTTTGAGTTCGAATTTTAATAGGTATTTGTATCTGCTGAGCTTGAGTTTAAAATGGCCTTTACTTTTTTTTGAATAACTTTTTTTTGGAAAGTATTTTTTTTTTAATTAATCATAAATAAAGCTATCCGTAGCCATATAACATAAGTCAATGCTTTAACCGTATTTTTGTTTCATGTATTAATAATGAAATCCATACATGAGTAACTTAGATAGTTCTAAAACAGCGAATCAGATATAAATAGGTTTATCTAGATCTATTGGCCATTCAGGCAACCGAGAAATTCTCGCTAAAGATTAGTTCAGATCTAAAGTTCTGTTTTTAATCATTTTTGTCTCTGTTCATCACTAGTGATTATTTCAATAGCTGCTTCTTTTTCTAAAATTTTCTATGGTTTTCCCAAAACAAGCATTATTCATGAGATTAGAGAAATCTTTCTTGAAATCATTCGTTCCCTTTTGTCGCAATTTAGTATTATTATTGGTATATTCTTTAAATAGGCTGACTCGGTAAATGCTAGGATTCTATTAAGTTTTTCAATACTAAGTCATGTTTAAAATAGAATTCTAATTTCTTATAATGCACAACATAAGTTTGTTTTATTATTTAAAGTTGTACATAATTTATATTGAAAATAATCAGGAGCTAGTGGTAAATCTTTATCTAAATTGTGTAACTCTTTGGATATTCTAGGTCAACTTCGTAAATGGCTCCTATATTATCCGTATTTTAAATGGTCAGGTATATTAATAGATTAAAAACCGTTTTCGGTGAAATTTAGACTTTGAGACATTGCCCAACCATATAAGTTATTGGAATCTAAATACATTAAATAATTTAAAGGTTTTGTTTTGTCGAAGGTTTTATATATTTAATATTAGATATTTAATATATTTAATAATATTAGGCATATCTTTTCATATGCTGAGATACACCTCCTCTTATTCTTTTTTCAAAAAAGATATACATATCTTCATCAGAATATAACGGAGTTTTAGCTTTAGAGAAATCTGATAAAATTAAAACGTCACTTTTTAGATATAATTTAGTATAATCTAAGAGGGTTTTACATTTAAATAATTTCTATATATATTTTGCTCTTTTATAATCTTCTTCGGAAATATTTTCCCTGCTAATCAAACAGTTCGTGGTAACGAACTGTAAGTAAGGAGCGACCCGGCTCAATGGTAACCGAAACTCTAGAAAACGGGTTTTTGATACCAATAGATATATCAAAAGAATCGGATTTTAATGCTGATTTCAAATATATAAGTTTCATCAAGTTTAATTCTATCCATCAAAAGTTAGGCGCCTGAGAAAATTTGGCTGATTTTCGAAAAAAGGAGGAAAGACCCCCTAAAAGTTATAGAACCTTAATGAAAATCACACCATCATATTCAGCGTATCAGAGAACCCTACTGTAGAGGTTTCAAGCTCCCATCTACAAAAATGTGGAATTTTGCATTTTTTGCCAGAAGAAAGATCACGGGTGCGCGTTTATTTGTTTTTTTTTGTTTTTTTCCCCAGGGGTGATTGTATCGACCCAGTTGTCCTAGAATATCGTAGGAGGGCTCATTGGAATAGAAATTAAAAGTTCTAGTGCCCTTTTTAAGTGACCAAAAAAAATGGAGGGCAACTAGGCCCCCTCCCACGCTCATTTTTTTCCCAAAGTCACCTGATAAAAATTTTGAGATAGCCATTTTGTTCAGCATGTTCGAAAATATAATAAGCATGTCTTTTAGGATGACTTAATCCCCTGAAGTTCCCGGGGGAGGGCTGAAAGTTATGAACTTTACCCAATGTTAACATATAGTATTGGTTATTTGGAAGTATACATACGTTTTCAGAGGAGATTTTTCCTGGTAGTGGGGGGTGGGTGGATCGGGGGTTATGTGGGAGGATCTTTCCATGAAGGAAGTTTTCATGGGGAAGGGACATTGCTATGAAGGGGACGCCGGACTTCCCAGCATTATTTAAAAAAAGATCAGAAATTTAATATAAAAAAACAAGTATTTCAACTGCAACATCGAAACTTCAAACGAACAGAAAATATTACATATATGATTGGGTTCAAACCGTAGTCAATACCTCGCTCTTTAAGCCAAAGATTTTTTAGTACTTTCATAAGAGCTATTTATTCTAATTAACGGCCTTTGTGATTAAGGGGTCATTTTTAAAGAATTGGAACAAAATTCGGACTTTCGCTTAAAGAGCAGGGTATTGACTAGGGGGCGAACCCCCTAATAAACAAATTAAAAATATATGAATATAGAAGTTCGTTAAGTAAGTTAATTCGTAAGTTACGTATATTTATTACTAATAAAAACGTTCGTAAATAAAATTAAACAAGTTTCGAGAAAGCCATTTAACTAAATAAAAGTAAATTAATATGAAAATTTTGTTTTAACTATTCATGTACGGCGAGCCAAGAGCAAAACCTGCATTTATTCAAAAATGTTCAAAAATTAAATAAAAAAAACAAGTTTTTTAAACTGAAAGTAAGGAGCGACATTAAAACTTAAAACGAATAGAAATTATTCTGGATATGAAAGGGACTGTCTCCTCCTCAACGCCTCGCTCTTTATGCTAAAGTTTGACTCTTTCTCATAACTTTATTTTTTAAAAAAATAAAAAACTTTAGCGTAAAGAGCGAGGCGTTGAGGAGGGGACAGTCCCTTTCATACACGGAATAATTTATGTTCGTTTTAAGTTTTAATGTCGCTCCTTACTTTCAGTTTAAAAAACTTGTTTTTTTTATTTAATCTATAATAAAACTTGTCTATTGAAGGTAAATTTGTATAATTTGTTTTTCCATAGCTCGCAATATATTCATAGCGAAAATCCCTTTCTTTGTTATTTCTTTAAATTCTTCAGTATTTTGAAATGCATCAGAAGCATACTTAAAATTATTTCTTAAACAGTTATAATTTATTTTAAATTCAAATTTAGCTAAATTTTCAGAAGGCCTATCTAACAATGAAGTCATAAAACGGAGTGACTCTGTGAGACAAATTTTGTATTAGGTTTTACTAACAGTGATTTCTTTATTTAACGATATAAAACTCTCCGTTGAATCAAAAATACCATTATCAGGTACTAATTTTCTATGAAATAAATGAGGGTCATATTTTGAGAGATCATGCATTACAATAGGGATTTGTCTGGGGATTTTAAAGCTTATATTAAATTCAGCATGAGTAAATCCACGTATATTACCAGTCATATGATCATGATCTAAATGAAAGTTATTATCTACTATTTCCTTTTCACAAATATGAAAGCTTTATTACTTGTATTATTTCATTATTCTTCTACTTGTTCTTGTGTATAACCATGATCTATCTGTCTATTTTCAATACACATTAACTATTCCTGTGCACCCTTCTGTTATGATTGTTACAAAATGTCTGCTAGCATCTTCACCAAAGTCTGTGTAATATTTATTTTGTGTTGTATCAAAAGAGCAACATACTTGGAATCCATAAGCAAATGGCTTTTGCTCTGCTATATTAATTGTCTGTTTACCTTTCTTTTGATTAAATTCTTCATTATAGGATTCAAAATCCGCTATTATGTAATTAGGTACTTTTATTTACTTGGCTATACTTATAAATTCAATTTTAGAGCCTGGTTGTGACATGTTGATCTCAGGATCTTCACAACTTTCATTTTTAATACCATTTTTAATTTCATTTTTAATAATAATTATCAAAATCGATTAAATTAATCAGATATGTAGCACATTTTCCCTTGATATTAATTTTAGGAATATGGGTTCTAACCCCTCTTTTTAAAATTTCAAATAAACAAATTTTAATATTATAATTGTTTTCAAATTTATAAATATTTTGATTATCCATCTGAAAATTACTAATCCCTTTGAAGTTGAATTCATTTTCATAGGCTTTATATTTTGATAGTCTATCAACATATCCATCATTCACTTGGTGAAAATAAGTGAGTATTGACCAAAGAAAGTATTAACTATTATTAATTCTTATGTTAATACAAACTTTTTTCATTTTTTACAAATTCAGGTAGTTCTTTATAAAAATCTCCGATATAATTTGGTAATCTTTTCATTTTATGATCTATTCATTCGACTCTTTCAAATTGTAAGCCTGATATTGGTGTATTCTCTATGACTAATGTATGTATATTCCTGTTATTACTATTTAGATGGCTTTGTTTGATGTCACTATTTTTATTAAAAATCCAGAAATAGCTATGATAATGGATAGGTTCGAATTCTTCATTATCCTTTGGAGAATTAAGTATTACACGTGTTGTAAATTGAGCTCTGTAACTTTCTCTATCATTCATTGTATTTTTTAAATCTCTAACAACAGAGTCAGAAAGTAATCCAAAATAAGCTCTATTTGCGTTCATTGAAATATTAACTGTAAAGGATTTTTTTCTAATCCATCGAATACTTTGATTATTATCGTGTTCTTCTTCATTAAAAATATACTCTGGGACAGCTGGAACTTTTCGTAATTTTTTCTTATTTATAAATAATTTGAAATATCAATATTCCGTTCTTTTTTAATACTTTCTATACCAGTTACATCTCGAATGGATTGTCGATTTTTATTAGCATCCTTTTTATTGATTTCTATTTGATTATTAAAATAACTTTTTAATTTATTCTTAACTTCATTATAATTCCCAGCATATAAAATCTATTTTGATTTTAAGTAAATTTTAAGTTCAATAATATCTTTATTTCTCATAGTGTTAAATTGATTTTGTAAATCTGAAATGGTTTTATTCTTTCAATTATTTCATTTTCTAATCCTGTTTTTAAATCTGCAATATTATTAAATCTGTAGGATTTCTTATCATCTTGACGCTTTTAATAACGCTCTAACTCAATTAGATTATCTTCAAGTAATATTTTACTATTAAGATGAATATTTATTTTATTTAGTAGTTCATCTCTTCTACCAACAGCTATTATATTAAATAGTTTCGCTGCTGCAAGTAATTCGTGAATTGTGCAACGCCATATTTTATTTTTTATCTTGACGAACATGGATTTTTGTCGTAAGCAACTTTTAATCACTTCTACATATCTGCCATTTATTTGGAACTGATTTTATTAAACAAAATTAAAAATCTTAAAAATAGTCAATCCCGAGGAACTTTTTTTCTTTCTATTTACTATTCTTGAGACTTTCTTGAGAACCTGGATATCTGATATTTTTTATTAATAATCTTTCATAATTTATACTTGTTTAATAATATAAATCTGTAATAAATGGAGCTTTATTGCATGCGTTGTAAAAATGTTACTGCAACCGAATTTTTAACTCGGGCAATTTAAAAAAGAAATGATGTGCCAATGATTTAAGGTATTTGTACATTTTGTGGTTGCAAGAAAAATCGTTTTTAAAAAAAAGAAGCAATGAGCAACAAATATGGATAAATGGAAGTGGAATTTGCACTGAAAAGAGTAGCGTAGAAAACAAACTTTTAGAACTCTATTACTCAAACTTTTAAGGGATTGATGATTTACATAGAAAATTAAAAGACATAGTTTTACTGTACCAAAAACTAAAATCACAAAAGAGTTGCAAAATCAAAATAGTTATTCTTTACACCATCCAGCTTATCATATATTTATAAGAAGACGCATTTACATTGATAGTGTTGATGATCAGTGGCAAGCAGATTTGGCTGATATGCAGCAGTATAAAAGTAAAAATAATAATTTTAATTATATTCTTACAGTCATCGATTGTTTTAGTAAATATGTATGGTGTTTCCTTTAAAGGATAAAACTGGTAAGGAAATAATTAATGGTTTTTTGGATTTACTTAAACAACGAAAACCTAGAAAATTACAAACAGATAAAGGTAAAGAATTTGTTATGAAAAACTTTCAAGTATTTTTAAGACTCATGAAATTAACTGGATATAATCTGAAAGTGAATTGAAAGCGCAAATTATTGAACGGTTTAATAGAATAATCAAAGAAAAATTGTGGAAATATTTTACTCATAACAACACAAAATGTTGGATTGATGTATTACCCTCTTTCGTTAATAATTATAATATTTCTTAGACAATAGAAGCTAGTTAACAAGGAAATGAAAACAAGGTGTACACTAATTTATTTCCTGAAGTTTAAATTCTAAAACCATCCATAAACAAATTCAATCTTGATGATTTGATTACAATTAATAAAAGTAAGGGTGTTTT
This sequence comes from Artemia sp. Qi Xiang Cuo, assembly GCF_049724085.1. Lineage (NCBI taxonomy): Eukaryota > Metazoa > Arthropoda > Branchiopoda > Anostraca > Artemiidae > Artemia > Artemia sp. Qi Xiang Cuo. The sequence continues at coordinate 53,593,790 of NC_142814.1, forward strand.
TGATAAAGGTTACCGACCCAATTACACATTGAATAAGTTATTAGCGAGTTTAGTGAATAGTTGAGAAATACAACGAAATATAGTTCAAGGAAGATTCTTAGAGCAAGCTGGATTTCCTGACTATACTTGATCAAACAGGTAGATTAATTAATCTGAATGGAGAGAATATTGAATATGTTTTGGATTTGAAAAAAATTTAATAAAATTATTTAATGAAATCTATCCATAATAAATGTTGATCAATAAGAAACAATTATTGTATATAGGACAGTATGGTAGCGGGATTTGTAGTTTCTTTCAAATTGTCAATTCTCAATTATTAAACACGTCCATAAAAATTATAAAAGATTAAGCTCGTTCCATGTATAAAACTATGATGAAACCTCGACTGGAATTACTTAAAAATAGAGTGATTGAATATGGAAAAGATATTTCAATAATCATCTTGACGAACAGAGAAAAGGCTTATTGGATGCAATGATTTTAGGAAAGGGTCTTAAACTACATCCCCGTTGATGTTCTTGTTGACACCCTTATAGACAATCAAAGATCCACCTCCACTGCTTGAAAATCGTTCAAAGTTTATTTAATAATTTCTTCCGTATAAGAGGCAGTGAATCAAGTTGTTGCTCCTTATTGGAAAATATGTAAAAAGTCTATTATTATTATTATAATTATTTATTGGAAAACCCGTCATACAAAAAAGGAAAAGACGGAGCAATAAGCAAAACGAAAAAAAAACAATACACATAAACTTAGGAGTTATACATGTGGTTTGTAGTGACGAACGCTGAAGCTAAGATCTAAATCAGCACTTAGAACAAATTACACAAAACGAGAAGGAAAAACACAATTATACACTGCTCTGTAGGTACGCGACATGTTTCTTTTCTTTTTTTTTAGGCTCCTAAATACTGAACAACATAAATAATATGAACATCATTGCATCAAGCCGTAATTGGTAAAAAAAAAAGAAAAAAAAACAATCAAAAGTGAATTAAAAAAGATATACAGTAGATAATCATATTAACTAGTGTAAATATGACAAGAAACGGTAAAAAAAGTTAAACGACACTTGCGCCCGCTGGTCATGAACTCAGATCACTCTCAACAAATGATTCATTTACTCCGATATACATAAATAACAGAAACAAGGAAATTATTCAATCACGGATCATTTTACAACTTTAATTAAAGCAGTATGCCTAAAAGAACCTATAATTAATAAACAACTCTATTATTAGTAATATACGCAACATAATATCAAAAAAAAAAAATTGACACCAAAATTGAGAATAACCAGCGTCACTTAAATTGGACTCATACGAAAAGAGACTAAATCATCAGTCAGTTTATAAACTGCAACAATTACACTAAGCGCGAAAACAAACACTTAAAAAAAAAATAAATAAATAAAAGAACACAACAAATACATCTTAACTAATGGGCCAATACTGACGCCCAGGGATGATTTGACTTCATTAAACTGGAATTATAAGCATAAAGTTGCTTTTTCACAGCTATAATGGGGTCAACAATGGTTGAATTTTCTAATTATATAAGAATTGCGTGTCCAAGAGGGAAAACGTAAGATATTTTGCGAACCGGAAGAAAACTGAACGAATTTTTGACTTGTCAGAATTTATTAGCATTTTCTAAAACGGCCATATGTACAGATAAGTTGGTAGAGTAACAGAGTTGGAAAGTTTCGATAGAAGATTGCTGTTGAATCGTAACTTATTCGTTACAAAAGAAGCATATGATAACACAATTTTACGTTCATGTAAGAAATTGATAATTTTTACCCGTGTATTATTGACAAATCGATGGGAAGACTGAGGTAGGTAATATGACCTACTGGCTTAATCCTACTATTTCCGAGAGGACCATCCCTAGGCAACGCTTGCTTCCAGTTGAAAAATACAACTTTAGACTTTTTAGAATTGAACTGAAGACCTAGTTTTACATATTCAAATTGTAGCGTTGCGAAAATCTCGCTTATGCGCTGGACAGTGCGGCTCAAATTAAGAATGTCCTCTGCATAACATACGAGAGATAAATCAAGAACGGCAAAGATGAATTATGTGGGAACAGCTGACTGTGCATCAAGAACTCCATTATTGAAGAGTGAAGGGGAAGAAACAGCACCTTGACGGGTACCTTTTTCAACATTGACAAAAATATTATGTAGGTATAATGACTACTGTTAAAAATATTGTTAGAATTTTCGAATGACTATACTCAAAGTTAAGCTATTAATATGCTTTGGTATGAAGATAAAATCCAATCTTTTGATTCCTTTAAAGCAAGAAATGAATTTGAAAGCACTTTTAAATCTGTTGCAGCAGGTGGTGGAAAGATTAAAACAAAATGAAATAACGGTTTTAATAGTGGTTTATTTAAAAATTGAATAAAACAAAATAAAGTCACGTGGTTAATATGTATTTACCATTATCAAATTTTTTTGGATTATTTCAAGATATTAATCGTATTTTTAGAGGCGTTACACATCAAATTATATATAAAAAAACTATCTTTCCAATATGATTATAAAATCTGGAGCTCCAATTTTTAAAGTAGATGTAATGCATTTATCATGGATGTTATCAGTATTACATCTCAGTTTGGCCATAGCGACTCAATTAGAAGCCGGACTAACGAAGAAGGCGGAAATATTAAAAGTTGGATTAGGAAAGGGACGCTCATTTGATTTAAGATGGGAAGCGTGTAATATCTATACGTAAAAGTGATAAAAAAAAAGAATAAAGAATTAATATTGAGGTTAGTCAATAGACGCTATAGTAGAACTTAAATTATTATTGTGTTAGACAAATCGGAACGAAATAACAGTTATGCACAAAACAACATGGTATTTGACCATATGAACACTAACAGAATTAAAGTGACAGTATATGAAAATAAATATCCACAAGAAGATTTTAAATGTGATTCTAGTGATACTAATGAAGATTATTCTAAGGCTTACTAAAAATTATAACAGTTAGGATATAAACATAAAAATGTTGACATCAATGTTACAACAATTGTAAGTTATAAGGATTTTAAAACAGAATATCCTTTATTTTGGTTTGAAGTTTCAAAGCATGAATCGAATATTTATCGAAGTGGATCAACTGCTCGCACAGAAATTAAAGTTCTATTAGATTGAGTACTTGCTAATCAATACAACATTTATACAAGGGGATATAACATATATATGTTAATCTTAATAATATTTTTTAGCATTATCTCCCTCCTTTTGTCTCCCTCTTAAAACTTTTAATTATTATTTTTCTATAGAGAATGGCTCTAACAACCCTCTTTAAAATTCTGTTTTCTTGCTTTTTGTTACTTGGCTGAATACCGAAGATCAGTCAGATATTTTCAATTTAAAAAATATTGAAACAAAAATTGGTGATCTCAATAAGAAGCTAAATTATTTTTTTATTTCACAGAAAAAAAAACTCCAGAGATAAAGCCATCAATCAATCCCACAAGAGAACAGATCAATTTTTCAGGAAAGTCTCGATTTTATTGCGAAAATAATGTTAAAGAATTGTTTGAAAGCAAACCAAACAATTTATATTTTGAGGATAAAAAGTTATGCGATAGGAGAACAGATTGATATCTATCTGAATCACCTGAAGTTACCACCAATAACCTTTACATACCCCATTATATATCCATTATACAACGCCGCGTGGCATAACCGCGCTGCAACATGTTCCATTAGTAAAATAAAATTAGTTTCATTATTTTTTTTTTGGCTGAAAAAATTATATTTGTTAATTTTTAAATATTTTCAAAAAAAAAAATATTTGAAAATTTTAAAATTAAGCTAAGTTGCATTAATATGTTCTAACTGATTAAATACTTATGAATACACGAACATTAAATTTTATAATCTTCATTAAATTAACAAACTTACCTTAAGCGAACTTTAAATTCCCCTTCAGATTTCTTTCAGAAAACGAAATTTCTTTCGTCAAATAAATTATTTTCATAACTGAGAGACAAAAGGCGAATTCGCACGAATCATTATACTAACAATTTATATTTTATTTTTGATGGGCGGCTTTTGTGATTTTCATCCGTTAGAGAGAGGGGCATTAGAATTAAATAGCGTCAATTAATTCAGGGATAAAAACCCAAACGATCTTTTCAGACTTCCTCACTATTTTCTACTGGTCCTACTGTCAATCCTAGCTTTAATTGTATAAAGAATGGTACTTTTTTTGTTGGGGGGGGGGGTATGTGGCAAATAAAGGGTGTTTGAAATTTAAAAAAAGTAACCCCGAAAATTTTATTAACCATACAATCAACATACTTAATTTACCAGCACATAATTATCGCATAAAAAAAATTCTTTTTTCTATTCTTAGAATTAGGTATATTAAATCATTCGGGTAATTTAAGTTTTTCCATGACATTCATATTAAACTTACAAATACAGGCAAATCTAACCACTACTAATGTTTTTTCTTAAAAAAAAAATTCCTAGATTAAGGTTGATTCGATGAGTTACAAGTGGGAAAACTTTTCACACCAAAATTGGTAGCCTCTCTCCAGTACCTAATATAAATCCAAAATTAAATATTTAATATTTTTTGTCTTAGTTACTTTAATTAAATACCGAGAGTTTATATGTAAGACAACCTATATCCCTCAGCCGTTATACAAGGAATGATACAAGTATATTGTCTCGATCTATATTTACTAACTTTTATCCTACTTTCCCGTATGGGATTGGTGTTATATTGTGTATCGCTGAGTCTTGTATACCCGCTGTTCTTCTTCTTTTTTAATTTGCACTTCTTTCATAATACGGTGAGACTATCTTCAACTGAAAAATATATAATTTATGTTAATCAAACTGTCGCAGTTGAGGCTAAAACCAAGCAGTTGAAGGCTATTTTGTAGTTTTGTTAAGTTACTCCTCGTTCAGCAAGATTAGTTTTGCTGTGCAAAGTGTTCTGTTAAATCTTTTATGATCTAGTTAATTATTTCAAGGGGGAAGGGTTCATTAAAATCATAAATCGTTTCTTTTGTTAACGCAGCATCCGCCGTCTATACTAAAAATCCAGCCAATGTGAGTAAATCTATCTTTTTCTTACCCAATATCACCTCTTCAACTTTACTTTTTCTCAGTCTAAGTGACTTAGTCTTCTTAAGATTGAACCAACTAACAAACAATCAGTCATTTTGAACAAACCACGTCAAATATATTTATCTAGGATAGGACACGGATAGGACCTTCCCTTTAGACAATTATTTGAAAAAAACTACGTTTTCTAAAGAGTTAAAGAGGCTGAGTTACAAGGTCGAACCTTAAAACGTACAGGGATTAGGAGGCACAGATGGGGGGCTGCCGCCCCCCAAACCCCCCGCTTTCGCAGCCTTTAAATAACAAAAAAA
>NC_142814.1:53599704-53629847 GCF_049724085.1 Artemia sp. Qi Xiang Cuo
CACTCTCTTTGAAAAGGTGTAGAGCTTCTATAGAAATGTTTTCCTATAGCTTCTATAGAATTCCATAGATACTTACTACTCCCATGTTTCAAAACCATGGTTGACCATTGCCATTACCTTTAGCTTCAAATGTCTTAAACTTGGTTTGAAGGCTTATCTTACTATTCTTCCAAACTTTCCTCAACAGTGAAGAACCATATATATCCATTTTATTATCTCTCTATTATTAATTCTAATTCAGTTTTTTTTATCTGTTGTTTACTTTATAGGTTATATATTTTGATCTAACTATAATAGATGCAATTAATTATTTAAAAAGGACTCATTTTAAGTTTCTCTATTAATTTTGTCTGCAAATAACCTAACTGACAAAAAAGCAAACTTTCGACGTTCAGACCTTGTCAGAACTACGGTTGACTTGACTGGTGTCAAGTCAACTATCGTAGTCGAGTATCCGACCTTGATCAATATATTCGACGCATCATGCATTTAGAATAGTTTGTAAACATCTTTTCTGACATCTATCTAATTTAGCCAGTCAAAAAATAGATGTCGTCTTAGTTGAGAAAACTCAGCAAATTCGTAATTTGAAATTGACTTCCAAAAAGAAGTAGACAACGATAGAATTAATAAAAATTTGAAGTTCTACCGTAGTGAAATTTAATAAATTAGCAAAATTGTAAGCAGAAGACTAGCCTTAAGAGGAAGAAAAAAAATCACCTACTTTTTGACAAGTTGAATTAAAATATTTAGTTTTACGTCCCCATGTATTTTCCTTCTTGCCAGAAATACCAATTAAGATCTGAAGTTATGGAATAGGCCATTGCTTTTAGACTAGACCACCAACTAATGCAATTAATTCCCTTGATTAAATTCCCTGTCAGGATAAGCTATGAAGAATTTTTGTTTGTTTAAAGGGTTCTAGGTTGTAAGTTTTTTTTTTTTTTTTTTTTGTTCTTGAAATTCATTTTAATGTTCAATCCGTGTCCAATAGAGTACAATAATTACGCTTATTCAGTAAATTATTGCAATTAATTGTAGTAGCCACTGTTGAACGCTGGCGTTGTAAAAATTGAGAACGGAAACCGGCTTGTTTGTTCAGGTATTCGTAGTCTTTGTTGAAACACCTCTATAATAGATCGAATGTAGATGGCGTACTCGTTTCGTTCAAACAGCCATAAATTTTTTCTTACATTTTCGAATGCTTTAAAATTAATCTTTAAGAAGAAACATAGACTGCTGTGTTCTACAGTTCAAAAATAATATTATGGGTCGGAAGCGTAGGTGCTCCTAAAAACGGAGTAGGATTCCAGTTTTCCAGTGAAATTGTTTTGGGTACCCGAAGATTGACGGAGGTTCCAAAGATTGTCCTTGTCGGCCAACAGTCTAAAGCCGAACAAAAAGCAGGTCGTCGACGAATTGGGTTATGATGTCGTAAGGAAAGATTTAACAGAAATGGGTACTTCCTTGGAGGGTGTAAAGAGGAAGGTTTTGAATAGATTGGTATGGAGGAGGAGTGCACTGAGGTGAGTTGGCCTCAGGCAGCTTGGTGCTTCAGTGAGTTGTTATTAGTAGTAATAGAAGTATTCATAAAAAAATGACTCTATTTCTTTCAGTAACATTATATGGTACTTAAGTATTAAACGTACTCTTTTATATACTTTATATGGAATGTCAAACTGGAGATGCTACAGACACCGGGACAGATACCCGCCAGACTGGTTATTTCAATAGACCGCTATTAAGAATTGGAATGCAAAGAGTAGTTTTCATTGCGTTTACAACATTAAAACTGTTCTTTTAGGGGGTTTAGGGGGGGAAGGTATCTAAGTTAGGTTAGATTACGTATTTAATATATGGTATGCTTTACCCCCACCCCCTAATGTGCAAATATATAGCCCGAATTTGTTTATAATCTATTATATATTCATCCTATTTTATTTTATTTCAATAGCATCAACCAAACTTGACTTCTTTAGCAGTATATTAAAGAGTACGTTTAATACGCAAGTACCCATTATATTTAATTTAAATCTTATGTCAGTTAGAATTTTCAATTGTCCATAGCTAAATTTTATGATTTTTTATTCTTTTTTAAAACAACGGCCGAATCGAGAATTTAAGGAACAGTTTTTTATAATTAGTATAAATTTTATAATTATAATTAGTTTGTTGTTTTTATGTTTTTGATAAGTGTTTTGTGTCTTTTCAAGTTTTATTAGAGAAGGGTATTGTTGGAAAAAATCGACATATTTAAATAAGATTCCCGTATAAATTATATTTTTGCCTTATCTTATCGTTGCTTCACATCTGGGGATACTCTTCTTTTTGTTTTTTTCCATAATTTTCGTTTTCTACAACTCAGATGATTATATAAACTAGCTTTGTTATGCTCTATCTGAAATGGCAGTGTCCACAGTTTAGTTTCAATTTTATGCGCTCTATAGAGTGCAATGTATGCATCCAAGATAATTTGATGATAGTGATAAGACTAACCATAGTTAATTTCAAAATAAAATTGGTAGTATACCGTAAGAGAACTGCTGAACTGCTTAAAATTTTTTCTTTTCTGACTATTTATTTACTAGGCTATTATTTTTTTTTATCATATAATCGTTTTGTTAAAAAAAGACGATTTAACCATTATATATTAAAAAAGTAATACAAAATCAATCCAGAAATTTTAGGGAAGGCCTATACAAATGGTGCTCTCGCTATTCTCGAATTTTGTAGGGTTTTCTCAGATTTCTCCAAAGAAAATTGGGTCCTCTGAAGTTTTCCCGAAAATTAACATTTGTAAATGCATAACGTCAGCACAAAATGCAAATTATTAATTTTCGTTAATGCTTATTTTGGGGAAATCTTCGGTGAACCCAGCTGTCTTTGTAGAAAATTTTGGAGAACCTCGAAAACTTAGGGATAGTAAAAGCACTGCAAAGAGCAGTATAAGCACGTATGAGGTGCTATTTGGTTCCAAACAGTTTCTCGTTCTTTGTTTTTGCGCTATTCTTAAAAGTTGTTTCATGTTTGACATGTTGCCTTTCTTTATTAATAGGACGTATTAGTAAGCACGTACGGGGTTGGGTTTCATGCCCAGATTTTGGGCCCCACAAGAACTGAAGGATTTTAGTGTTTTTCTGCATAATTATTTGTAACATTCATTGCGGTAACAGGCACATGCGTTAGAGAAATGTAGTTCGACTAAGGTGAAATATCAGCTGTGAAATGAATTTTAAGGAGACAATAGAATGTTTTAAAGATGAAGTTGGGAGGAGATGAGGGATATACGTTGAGGTATTAAGATACCAGATTCTTTTCTCAACCCCAGCAGAGAATTGTAGCGTACCGTCAATGGGTGTTTTCTACAAGTATATCCAGTACCCTCTAGTATATTTCTACTTGTATTGCCGTTTATCAAGCCAATATGGCAAATACACAGGACTATGGTATGGTTTTATTACCTACAGAAGGAGACGCTCCTACTGAGCACTTGAAGTATAGCGTCGTAAAACGCTCCACCTCCCGTTGGAATGGCCTCCTGGGGGATGTTATCCTTTAAAACCCTAGGGAGAAAACATAGGTAAATGGTTGACAAGTGGTACCTAAGTTTTTAGCAGGTGCCGTGAAATTTGACATAAAGAAATAATGAGACTATTCTCACTGTTTTGAAACAAGTTCTTGCGATGACAGCCAGTTGCAAGAAATGATTCATAACTGCGAAGGAAATGTTGGGTAGATGAAACAAATGATGCAGATGGCTCGCTAGGGCCCTTGTCAATAAAATATACGAGTAAGGAATGAGACCCAGTATGCTGCCTTGAGAATCTCCAGTCTTCACCATATGGTTAGGGGACATCTGTTCTGAAACAAGTTCTTGCTTGACAGCCAGTTTCAGGAAATGATTCATAACTGCGAAGGAAATGGTGGGTAGATGGATAAAATGGCGTAGATGGTCCGCTAGGTTTCTTCCTTGTCAGTAGAATATGCAAGAAAAATAATGAGACCCAGTATGCTGCCTTGACGAGCCACAGTCTTCAGCAGATGGTTAGGGAGCGTAAAACTATTACCATATTTCAAATTTTTTTTTTCCGACTTTCCTCCAAAATGTTGACTGTCCTGAAACAAATTCTTGCGTGACAGCCAGTTGCAGAAACTGATTCATAACTGCGAAGGAAATGGGTTAGGTGGATGGAAAAGATGGCGTAGGTGGTCCGCTAGGTTTCTTCCTTGTCAGCAGAATATGCAAGGAAAAGACTGAGACCCAATATGCTGCCTTGAAGAACCACAGTCTTCAGTAGATGGTTGGGGAACACAAAACTATTACCAGATTTTAATTTTTTACCGACTTTCCTCCAAATTTTGACCATATGAAAAAAAATTCTTGCGTAACAGCTAGTTGCAAGAATTGACATAACTACGAAGAAAATGCGGTACTATCCCATTATGCGGGCCTCTCGGGTTAATCACTATAGAGTAGGCAATGATAACCCGTTTTGCCACATCTTAGCTGTTATAGAGCAGGCAGTGATAGCAAGGTTTTCATTGCGTATACGATATTAAACTGTGTTTTTGGGGGGTTTGGGGGGAGGGGGGGGGGGGGGTAAACGGACCTAGATTAGGTTACTTATTTAATATATGCAATGCTTTACCCCCCCCCCCTCTAATGTGCAAATATATAGCCCAAACTTGTTTCTAAACTATTATACATTCATCCTATTTTATTTTATTTCATTAGCATTAACCAAACTTGACTTTTTAGAGAGGCCCGCATAATGGAATAGTACTGAAAATGCTGGGTGCAAATTCAAGAAGGTATTGAAGAATATTCAAAATAAAGGATGTATCCTCCTGTCTTGAACTATCTCTTCAAAATGAAGCAAATTGCGAAGGAGGAAAAACAAGGATATTTTTCCTTTTTTTTTCCTGGCTGGAAATTTCCTCGGTTTTCTTTTGCTTCACAATTTGCTTCATTTTATCGTACATAGCTAGTGAGATCTTAGGAATTATTTATCCTAAGGAGGAAAAACATCCAAAGGAGGAAGGAAAGAAAACGAGGATTTACTTTTTTTCTGGCTGGAAATTTCCTCGGTTTTCTTTTGCTTCACAATTTGCTTCATTTTATTGTATAGCTAGTGAGATGTTAGGAATTATTTATCATGGTTAGAATGTATTTGTTATAAATCTCATGGATCCCGTATTAACATATCGCATTTATAGAGGTGTATTTACTTGACATCATCTGTGGTAAGTCAAATTTTATGGATGAAAAGCGTTGTCATATTTAACCAATTACTTTCCCTTACTTATTTTCACAGTTCAATGTGGCAATGCTGACGCAAGTGTGATACTGCCCTAGTAGCTGCATAAACTGCAGCTGCAAAAGACGGTGAAATTTGTTTAACTTTAAATGAATATTGCGGCTCTATATCCGAGAGCCGTCCTCAGCATATATATAAATAATTTCTTAGACCACACTGCTTTTCCATTAAAAACAAAAAAAATTTTTAAACAAGAAAAACGGGTTTTAATTTTCTATAAAGCAGTGAAATACAAAAAAATTAATTATGCACAAAAGCTCCTAATATTTCGGCCCCACATCCGGTAGCCTTTCTCAACGGAAAAAAAAAAAAAAATAAAATAAATAAATAAATAAAAAAAAACAAAAAACTTAACTTACATAACAATACTAAACATATAAAGAGAAAGAAAAAAAAAAAAAAGAAAAATATAAATAAATAAGAAACAAAAATCACATATTAAATAAACACTTCCATGCACTGAATGTATATAAGGATTCAACTCGCCTCCTCCCAGTGTATAAATGGAAATATATTAAATAAACACTTCCATGCACTGAATGTCTATAATGATTCAACTCGCCTCCTCCCAGTGTATAAATGGAAATATATCAGAAATGAAGAATATATTTATACTTAGACCAAAACAATAAAAGGTCAACTAACCCCCGGCCCATAACCCCTAATTATTTTTCACAAGTTCATCAACCAATTTATGAATTATAAATTGAATGGATTCTTTTGGTTGCAAGCTTAGCTGCAGTTCGTTTACTTTTCTCTTCATTTAACCCATTCTGACCTTTGTTCGCAAGGTCATCTTTCGTTTCAGAAATATTATTAAAATCAGTACTGATTGAATATCTTGCCTGCATTTTAATTAAAATATTATAAATTGAATTGATCCCAAAGTCCCCTTCATCTCTACTTATGCTAGAACCCCCATATTTCATCTTTTTTATTTCTATAATTTCCCTGAAGCTTTGTAAAAGTCCTAACGACGTATCTGCTCTTTTTGCTTTATCAAATAAAACACTGTGATGATGAAAATTATAAAGATGTTCTGCAACAGCTGACTCAAACGTTTCTGGTTTTTTGTTTTGTTTTAGAGCGCAATCTATTGCATTCTTGTGTTGTTCTAGCCTATTTTCTAAAGTTTGTTGCGTTCTTCCCACATAAAATTTACCACAAGAACATGGAATTTTGTATACTCCCTTTTGCAAATTTCTCGGTATCTTGTCTTTCCCTTTATTTAACAACGAGCTTATATTATGTCCTGATTTAAATGCTGTATTTATATTATGTTTTTTTAATTCTCTTCTTAATTTTTGTGATAAAATTGGTATAAAAGGCAACGTTATGTAATTTGTTTCTTGATTTGACCAATCTTCTTCTAATATTTTTGGTTCCGTCAACTTTTTTTTTCTTTGTTTTAATTACTTGAGATATCATATTTTCCGGAGAGCCATTACCTATTAGAATATCCTTAATAAAAATTAGTTCATTTTTTATGTATCCTGGTGATGCTAATTTTAATACCCTATCAACTAAAGAAATAACCACAACCCTTTTGACCTGGATCGGATGATTTGATGTGAAAGACAAATAACGGTTGTTACTAGTCGGTTTACGGTAAATTGAAAATGCTAGCTCTTTATTATTTCTATGGATCAAAATATCTGGAAACAGTAACTTATTCTTTGTTTCCTTTTCAATTGTAAAAATTAATTCTCCTCCCTAATTATTTGAATGTTCCAAGAAACATTCAATTTCTGATTCTCCGTAATTCCAAATAACTAAAATATCATCCATATATCTGCCCCAAAATTTATATTTTAAAAAATATGTTTCTATAGCTAAGTTTTCAACATATTCTACATAAACATTTGCTAAAAACGGACTTAAAGGCCCTCCCAAGGCTAAACCCCTAATTTGATGGTAAAAATTATCTCTAGAAGTGAAATAGTTAGTATACCTGCTAGTTATTCTGACTAAATTTGATATAGTTTCCAGTTCAATTCCCGAAGATAATTCTTCTATCTCATTTTTTCGTTCATCAAGTTTTTTGGATAAAATACTAAAAGATTTATCAAAATGAATATACGTATACATGGATTTTATATCAAAACTGAACAATCTAGATTCTTCTGATACTTCTACACTTATAAGTTTGTCTTTTAAAAATTTTGAGTTTTTATATACGAATTTTGGAGATATAATAATGGTTTAAGTGTCATTGCTGCCCATTTCTCGATTTATAAAGTTGGTGAATTGGTTGTTGAAACAATAGGTCTTAAGGAGATGACTGTTTTATGTATTTTTGGCAAACCATATATTCTAGGGCTAACTGATCCCCTTGGAAAGAATTTGTGATAAATCTGGGGTGTGATACTTCCGTTTGTTTCAAGGTCTTCTAAATCTTTTCTTAATCTTTTAACATACAAATCAGTTGGGTCCGAGTTAAGTTTTTTATATGTTGAAGTATCACTTAGAATTGTTTCTATTTTACTATCATAATCATCTTTTTCTAGGATTACTACTGTATTGCTCTTATCTGCTTTCGTTATTATTAGAGACTCATCTTTTTTTAAATCTTTTAAAATTTTAATATCTTTTTCTTAACTTTTTCTCGATAACTGCCAAAATCTTTTAAAATATTCACTACCCTTAATCTTAACTCATTTACATTATTTACATCTTTTGGAAGCTTACGAATCCCTGTTTCAATATTTGAAATAATTTCATCTATTGGTATATTTTTAGGATTTAGTCCAAATTTTATACCTCTTTCAAGGATTTCCATTTGTTCTTTCGTTAGCTCCTTTTTACTTAAATTAATCACCCCATGACCTGGGAAATAAATAGGCTTATACATTGATAATTTTTGTTTTTGTTTTTCCCTTTTTAACTGCAAAATTTTTTGTTTGTCCTTCCCTAGATAATCTTAGAACATGTTCAAAAGAATTTTTAAAAATTGATATAATTTGTTGAAAATCATTTGAATTAAGGAATTTACCAAGGCTATGTTTTAAAAAATCTATTTCCTTTACAACTTGTGATCTTTGGAAACTTTTATCTTTCAGCATATGGTTTGAGTTTAGTAAGTTTACCTTTCTCGTGTGCTTTTCTTCATTATATGTATTTAAATGATAATTAAAACGAAACGATTTTGGAATTAGTTTATTTACATTGAACTTTTCTAAAAACTTTTGTTGTGTAATTATATTGGCATGATTTTTTGCTAAATTCAAAAATAATAAAATTGAATTGGTCTTTTGCCACCCGTAGGCTAGACGTAAATAATTTCTTAGACCACACTGCTTTTCCATTAAAAACAAAAATATTTTTTAAACACGAAAAAAGGGTTTTAATTTTCTATAAAGCAGTTAAATACAAAACAATTAATTATGCACAAAAGCTCCGAATATTTCGGCCCCACATCCGGGAGCCTTTCTCAACGGAAAAAAAAATAAAATAAAATAAATAAATAAATAAAAAAAAACAAAAAACTTAACTTACATCACAATACTAAACACATAAAGAGAAAGAAAAAAACAAAAGAAAAAATATAAATAAATAAGAAACAAAACTCACATATTAAATAAAAACTTCCATGCACTGAATGTCTATAATGAAAAGCCTATAATGAGTTGAATCATTATAGACATTCAGTGCATGGAAGTGTTTATTTAATATATTTCCATTTATACACTGGGAGGAGGCGAGTTGAATCATTATAGACATTCAGTGCATGGAAGTGTTTATTTAATATGTGAGTTTTGTTTCTTATTTATTTATATTTTTTCTTTTGTTTTTTTTCTTTCTCTTTATGTGTTTAGTACTGTGATGTAAGTTAAGTTTTTTTTTTATTTTATTTATTTATTTATTTTATTTTATTTTTTTTCCGTTGAGAAAGGCTCCCGGATGTGGGGCCGAAATATTCGGAGCTTTTGTGCATAATTAATTGTTTTGTATTTTACTGCTTTATAGAAAATTAAAACCCGTTTTTCTTGTTTAAAAATTTTTTTGTTTTTGATGGAAAAGCAGTGTGGTCTAAGAAATTATTTACGTCTAGCCTACGGGTGGCAAAAGACCAATTCAATTTTATTATTTTTGAATTTAGCAAAAAAACATGCCAGTATAATTACGCAACAAAAGTTTTTAGAAAAGTTCAAAGTAAATAAAATAATTCCAAAATCGTTTCGTTTTAATTATCATTTAAATGCATATAATGAATAAAAGCACACGAGAAAGGTAAATTTACTAAACTCAAACTATGTGCTGAAAAATAAAAGTTTCAAAAGATCACAAGTTGTAAAGTAAATAGATTTTTTAAAACATAGCCTTGGTAAATTCCTTAATTCAAATGATTTTCAACAAATTATATCAATTTTTAAAAATTCTTTTGAACATGTTCTAAGATTATCTAGGGAAAGACTAAACCAACAATTTTTGCATTTAAAAAGGGAAAAAGAAAAACAAAAACTATCAATGTATAAGCCTAATTATTTCCCAGGTCCTGGGGTGATTAATTTAAGCAAAAAGGAGTTAACCAAAGAACAAAAGGAAATCCTTGAAAGAGGTATAAAATTTGGACTAAATCCTAAAAATATACCAATAGAGGAAATTATTTCAAAGATTGAAACAGGGATTCATAAGCTTCCAAAAGATGTAAATAATGTAGATGAGTTAAGACTAAGGGTAGTGAATATTTTAACAGATTTTGGTAGTTATCAAGAAAAAGATAAGAACAAAGATATTAAAATTTTAAAAGATTTAAAAAAAGATGATTCTCTAATAATAACGAAAGCGGATAAAAGCAATACAGTAGTAATCCTAGAAAAAGATGATTATGATAGTAAAATAGAAACAATTCTCAGTGATACTTCAACATATAAAAAACTTAACTCGGACCCAACTGATTTGTATGTTAAAAGATTAAGAAAAGATTTAGAAGACCTTAAAACAAATGGAAGTATCACACCCCAGATTTATCACAAATTCTTTCCAAGGGGATCAGTTAGTCCTAGAATATATGGTTTGCCAAAAATACATAAAACAGGCATCCCCTTAACACCTATTGTTTCAACAACAAATTCACCAACGGTAAAAATAGAGAAATGGGTAGCAATGACACTTAAACCATTATTATATCTCCAAAATTCGTATATAAAAACTCAAAATTTTTAAAAGACAAACTTATAAATGTAGAAGTATCAGAAGAATCTAAATTGTTCAGTTTTGATATAAAATCCATGTATACGTATATTCCTTTTGATAAATCGTTTAGTATTTTATCCAAAAAACTTGAGGAACGAAAAAATGAGATAGAAGAATTATCTTCGGGAATTGAACTGGAAACTATATTAAATTTAGTCAGAATAACTAGCAGGTATACTAACTATTTCACGTCTAGAGATAATTTTTACCATCAAATTAGGGGTTTAGCAATGAGAGGGCCTTTAAGTCCGTTGTTAGCAAATATTTATGTAGAATATGTTGAAAATTTAGCTATAGAAACATATTTATTAAAATACAAATTTTGAGGCAGATACGAGATATCTCGTATCTGGATGATATTTTAGTTATTTGGAATTACGGAGAATCAGAAATTGAAGGTTTTTTGGAAGATTTAAATAATTTGGGAGGAGAATTGATTTTTACAATTGAAAAGGAAACAGAGAATAAGTTACCGTTTCTAGATATTTTGATCCATAGAAATAATAACGAACTAGCATTTTCAATTTACCGTAAACCGACTAGTAACAACCGTTATTTGTCTTTCACATCAAATCATCCGATCCAGGTAAAAAGGGGGGTGGTTATTTCTTTAGTTGATAGGGTATTAAAATTAGCATCACCAGGATACATAAGAAATGAACTTATTTTTATTAAGGATATTCTAATAGGTAATGGCTATCTGGAAAATATGATTTCTCAAATAATTGAAAAAAGGAAAAAAAAGTTGACGGAACCAAAAATATTAGAAGAAGATGGGTCAAATCAAGAAACAAATTACATAACGTTGCCTTTTATACCAATTTTATCACAAAAATTAAGAAGAGAATTAAAAAAACATAATGTAAATACAGCATTTAAATCAGGACATAATATAAGCTCGTTGTTAAATAAAGGGAAAGACAAGGTACCGAGAAAATTGCAAAAGGGAGTATACAAAATTCCATGTTCTTGTGGTAAATTTTATGTGGGAAGAACGCAACAAACTTTAGAAAATAGGCTACAACAACACAAGAATGCAATAGATTGCGCTCTAAAACAAAACAAAACACCAGAAAAGTTTGAGTCAGCTGTTGCAGAACATCTTTATAATTTTCCTCATCACAGTATTTTATTTGATCAAACAAAAATAGTAGATACGTCTGTAGGACTTTTACAAAGCTTCAGGGAAATTATAGAAATAAAACAGATAATATACGGGGGTCCTAGTATAAGTAGAGAGGAAGGGGACTTTGGGATCAATTCAATTTATAATAGTTTAATTAAAATGCAGGCAAGATATTCAATCAGTACTGATTTTAATAATATTTCTGAAACGAAAGATGACCTTGCGAACAAAGGTCAGAATGGGTTAAATGATGAGAAAAGTAAACGAACTGCAGCTAAGCTTGCAACCAAACGAATCCATTCAATTAATAATTCATAAATTGGTTGATGACCTTGTGAAAAATAATTAGGGGTTATGGGCCGGGGGGTTAGTTGACCTTTTATTGTTTTGGTCTAAGTATAAATATATTCTTCATTTTGATATATTTCAATTTATACACTTGGATTAGGAGAGTTTAATAATTATAAAAAGTCAGCGCTTGTAAGTGTTTATTTAATATATTGCCATTGATACACTGGGAGAAGGCAATTTGAATCCTTAAATAAATTTAGTGCAAGGACGTGTTTATTTAATATGTGAGTTTTGTTTCTTATTTATTTATATTTTTCTTTTGTTTTTTTCTTTCTCTTTATGTGTTTAGTATTGTGATGTAAGTTAAGTTTTTTGTTTTTTTTTATTTATTTATTTATTTTATTTTATTTTTTTTCCGTTGAGAAAGGCTCCCAGATGTGGGGCCGAAATATTCGGAGCATTTGTGCATAATTAATTGTTTTGTATTTCACTGCTTTATAGAAAATTAAAACCCGTTTTTCTTGTTTAAAAAATTTTTTTGTCAGCATATATATATATATATATATATATATATATATATATATATATATATATATATATATATATATATATATAGAAATAAAATAAGACTTGCAGTAAAATGCGATCTTTAAAATTAAAAAAGTTTAACTCATTGAAGTAATGATTCTGGGACCGTTTTAATTTTTAGTCATTTTAGTCATGGTCAAATTTTAGCATACGCGGGCAGTTTCCCTCCGCTAGTTTTATTGCCCCTCCACCTTCATTTTTACCCTTAGGTTTAGGAAATACCTATTCTGGTATTTTGATAGAAGAAATCGAAAGAAAAGCAAAATTGAGCCCTCTTCTAGATTTTAAAATTAACTTTTTTCCTCTTTTCTTCATCAAAAAAAGTTTAAAAGAATCCTTGTCCCCTCCCATTCTTACATCTTTGTGAATTGGTATCCCTGGATTTATATATTAAAAGATGACCCGACTATGAGTAATTTCACCCTTCTCAGTTCGCTTCTAGTTCAGAGTCTATACTCCCTAGCTTTCAAGTGTTTACTACATACCTTACTCTGAACTTTGCTCTTTAATTACTGTTCACAATGAGCACTCACTTGCCAATTTTTGTATAATCAAATTGGTTGCCTGTTTTAAAACTTTCGTTGTAAAAAATGGCATCTGCCCATTTTTATCTGCTCCTAATGAGGTTGGCCTGACATGGAAAACATTTACGATAACGCATATGCATTCTATCAATAATTTTTTAGCTTGCTTTCAAAAACGTGCTGGACAGTGTTTTAGAGACAATCTCCTCTTTGTTCTACCATCATTTAGATAACAGTCATTTAAAAATAGATAAACAGAGTTGAGACGCTATTTCAGTCCTAAATGGGACAAACTCCAAAAGTATATTCTCTATGGGCAAAAACTGCACTGTATGGAAAATTTAAAAGTCCAGGAGGGGAGGCTCGTCTTGCGTACGTACATGGCGAGGTACGAGGTATAAATGGGGAGCAAACCGACCTTATTTCTTTTACAAACAAAAGGCGCTGAAACCTTCGCTACAAATGTTTTAAAACCAATGACACAGCGAAGCGCAGGCCCGGATCGAATAGGTGCGAGACCCGATTGGATTTTTTTACGGGGCCCTCTCTATATATAAAATATTTAATGTATATATATATATATATATATATATATATATATATATATATATATATATATATATATATATATATATATATATATATATATATAATGTTGACTTGCATCACCGAATATGGAAACATGAATTTACACATGTCTAAGTTTTGTTGTCTAAATTCTTCTAAAATTGTTTGAAAATCTAATTTCCTTGCGTCTTCACTTTCAATCGACATAATTGCTAAACTGTTGAAAATCCATCCTGATTCATTGTCGATCTCAGATAGTTTTTATTAGTTTTAGCGTGGGAAATCATCTCTCTCCAGAAGCAACGCTTATTGGGATTGCTAAGAATATTCCAAGAGAAAAAAAAACAGGTTTGGAAATGCGATTGCTCTACATTATCTGATAAAATATGAACAATTTTAAGCGGATTAAAAAAAAAAATCCTGAATGAAAAATACATTTCAGCTGCCATTTCTTCAACTAATATCTTTTTGTCATAATTATCCGTTATCGTTAAAAGTAATATGCTTTCAATTTTGATTTTTTTTTCATTTTGATGGCAAGGAGGAGTCCTTTTAAATACGGATCCCGATTGGGCCCAATCACTCCGATCGCCCTTTATCCGGCCCTGGCGAAACTTATCCTAATAAGCTGATCCTAATTAGATCCTAATCATGGCTTCAAAAAAATAAAGAGGATCCAAAAAGAGGATGTATTAACTAAGTTCTTTTTCGTTGTTCGTAACAGTAAAAGGAAACCAATCTTTTTCCCATTCCAACTTTTCCTGTTCGATTCTTATTTTATAAAGTATGAAGATTGGGAGATCATGGATCTGACGTTTGCTGGAGCGAGAGGGAGGGACTTTAAAAATACATCAAACATCCCTTTTTATTCTTGAAACAAGGTATTATACTACTACTACTACTAGCAACTCACCGCAGCACCAAGCCGCCTGAGGCCAACACAGTTACGCACCTTCCTCCTCCATCCTGATCTATTGAAAGCCCCCTCTTTACACCCTCTTAGATAGTTTCCATTTCTCTTAAATCTTTCCTTGCGACTTTCTCCCACCCTAACTGGGGACGATTCATGGTTCTAGTCAGAATATTTTCTTGTGCCGACTGTTTGATGCTTCAAACAGTTTTTAGTTGTTTTTTTTTGTGTGCATTAACAAGTTGTCTTGAATTAACCCGTCAAAAACGGTTTTTTTTTTACTGGTTTTCTTGTAAAGGCCCATATAATGGGAAAGTACCAGAATTTCTAAAAAAATACTTTCAAAACTAAAATCCTAAGCCCCCCCCCCTTAATATTTTGCCAAAAAACATTTGTCTGATTTTGTAAACCTGTTTTCATCAGGTGTTTCGATCTATTGCGTGACTGGTATGCATTGCCGTATTCAAAAGAGCCCGGTTAATAGAACAGTACCGTTTAAATATCGTAAACACATTGAAAACCACGCTAAGCTTTGCTTTACTGTATAGCGATGTCTGGAATTAATTCGTCAAAAATGGGTTTTTTTTTACTGGTTTCCTTGTAAAGGCCCATATAATGGGAAAGTACCAGAATTTCTAAAAAAAAAACTTTCAAAACTAAAATCCTAAGCCCCCCCCCCTTAATATTTTGCCAAAAAACATTTGTCTGATTTTTTTAAAGTTTCTATGGATGGTATGGTTGTATCAAAGCCGGAGGAGGCTCTCTCGATTAGACATCAAAATTTCCTGTCCCCTTTTTAGTACTCGACAGTGATCACAGGGTACTCAATCCCTCCGGTCTTCATCCCCTCCCCCCCCCTAAATACATTCTATCAAAATTTGAAAATAACCAATCTATTTAAAATAGTCCAAAGATTACAAACAATACGTTCGGGGCTGATAGAACCTTCAGAGCCCGCGAGCAAAGGATTTAAGTTATGTTCGGGAACATACTCGTATAAGGTTTATATGGAAAAGGTGAACGCATAAACTTTGGAATATACTTATTTCATTAGAAATTGTAAGTTTTATTTACCTTTTTAGGAGTCAAAAGTGGTCGGAGGGCAAATGCCCCCCCCCTGATGCCATTTCTTCACCAAATGAATCCGATCACAATTTCAGATAGTCATTTTGTCTAAAACCATTCAATGATTATAGAGCAATCCCTCCGGTAATAAAACAGCCCCATAGATCCTGGGGGGTGGGGTTTAAAATATATCCTAGGGATGTCTTAAGCCTGGAAGCATTGCTAGACAAATGTAAAACATAAAACACAGATCGTAGACAAAAACAGTGCCTACTACGAGATTAAAATAGGTTATTGTCAGCGTTTGTGCGTAGACAGTGTACTGTGTTATTACCAGTGTATAAGTTTGTCTCTTAGCACTCGTATCGTGGCTTAACACCTCTCAGTCTTCTGATTTTTACTGCCAAAAATATCTAATTGTCATTCTCAAGAGAGGATCAGAAGAGTAATTTAGGTCAGGAGGATCGACATTTTATTGAATGTACATTCCCCTGCTAAGCCTCCCATTAAAAACAACCTTTCAAATGGCTCACTTTATTATTTTATAAATTCAGAATTGTCATATACGACCTTCAGGCCGGAAAGCCACTGTTTGCATAGGTCGTTGGCGCTTGTTCATTATATAAAACTCACTCGAGAAGTAAAGTTTGGAGACAATAAAATATGGTGAAAATAGAATACTTTTTAGCAAATTGTGAAGGTCATTTGTGACGTACTAAATTGGAAGCTTTTGCGTCGGCTGACCATCTCAAAGACGAAGGAAAGTTCACTATCAACGCGAGTCTTGACCTTCTGCGGACATTTCTGCGTTCTGGGAGTATATTTCCAAGTTGCAGTTTTCACAATTATGCTAATAACGTATTCGATTTTGATATTTTTTATTTCATTAGCATTAACCAAGCTTCACTTCCCGAGTGTGTTTTATATAAGAGACAAGTACAGGGGTGTCATCTGGGAGGGGCTGGCAGGGGTTATAGCCCCCCTCAGATTTTAGGAGGGGCCCCAAGTCAGTAGTTACAATTATATTGATTGGATGATAAGTGTGGAAAAATGGTGTTTTTAATTAAAAAAATTCGTTTATAATAAAGCTGTACTTCACAACAACTTATTGTGAGCTTCATTCCCAATCATACTCATTTATTATTCCAATTTCATATTTCATGATTTTTATTGTCTTGTTGTAAAAGCCACGGTGCCTGACTTCCATTACAATAGAACAAGGCGACCCAGGATCTATAATAAAATTATAAATGTCGATTACGTGATTCTGGAGCAGTGATCCCTTCTATATATATGCATTATGTACTTTTTATATGTAAGAGTTTGTTCTTGAACCTGTTTTGAATTGTATTAATTTGTCTTGAAATTTAGCTTCTTGAATTTTTAGCCAATCAAAATCATGACTTCAGACCAGTTATTTTTTTATGATTTAAGGAAGGATAAGGAAAAATATATTATATAAAAGAACAACTATAAGAATTGATTAAAATATTGAAGGAAAATACCTAATCTTACATGCCCAAAATCATAAAAGAATTGAAACATGGAAAAAACACACGATTTTTTTATAGGACTTTTAAAAGGAAATTGTACCAATAATCAAAGACTAATATTTCTACTTAACATCGGAAAGGCCTTATCTATAGTAGTGGAGGGCTTGGCTTTAACCAACTTACAAAAAAGGCGAGAACAGCATGAAAAAAAAAAAAAAAAAACAAATAAGAGACCTACCAATTGGTGTCAATTCAAGAAAACTTTGGATGGGAGGGGGGATGAATTTACTTTATGATATCCAGAAGAGGAGGGAGGGCAAATTTGTTGTTTTTCGATTTTTTTATGAAAATGTCTAGCCAGTGTCATGAGCAGCCACATTCTGGTATGCAAGCTGGTATTAAAGCAGTTTCACTGCCTGCAATTTACAGTCACCACCGTGCTCATAGACACAACCTTGTGTTGGGTGCTTGTATTTAGAACTTGAGACGAGTGGTATCTTTCTCCTCCAATCTTCAATACCTGTATTGTTTTATCGTGCATGGCAATATACACTACCAACTGTTTGTTAATGCCACAGTTTATATAATTATCCAGTATGATCTTTCCCTATCTCACCCATTGTAAAAACCCGGACCGAGGCGCGAGTGCTCCAGAGAACGTTTTTGCAGATATAAACATAAGCGACATTAGATCTTTTCACGGATAGACAAAGAATAATCACCTACGGAACAAGTACTGACAAAATCACTTGGCCAGCTCACCAGTAAGTGGACAATAAGTGCAGAAATAAGTGGGAGGAGCTTTTTGTTCGCACCGAGAATGGAGAGCCAGAAATCATCTGCGGTAAACTTACTGGATAATTATATAAACTGTGGTTAATGCTCAGAAAGCCACTGTCATAACCGTTCCTCAGTTGGAGAAATCATCTACTACAAGATTGGTATACTGATATATATATTGGTGAAAAGAGCTCTGAATAGATACAACTGTATCTTGACTGTTTCATCAATTACCAAAACATTCTTCAGACGTGGGCTCAGGCCCACGGACTTGCAACCAGTCTTCAGACATTTGAATTTATATTTACACCCCGTCTAGCGGACTTTTTTTGGCCACAATATCTCCATTTGAGCAGCTGCAGGTCGTAGACCTAGTTTTCTCTAGAGCTTTTTGTCTTACTCCAGTTCCATGAGATGGAATTATTTAAATGCAAGCTGAAAAAGCTTTTGATATAATGTTTCAAAAAGCAAAAGAATTTTTCTGTGAGTGTGGCCTCACTGAAGACCTTTTGCAAAATTCTGGTTCTTCATGAAAAAGACAAAAGTGTGCAGAGTAAGTAGCTTCCAGCTTACCTGATTTTGTAACCGTGTCGACTTTGTGACAAAGCGACCATGCTGAAGTGAAAGAATCAACTCAAGATGCTTTCAGAAGGGATTATTTTCTTGTGATAGACAGATTGTGCTGCGAGTTTGATAGCCACTTCACGAATGTTCTTTCACTGTTAGAGTCAATCTCTGTATTAGATCTTGACCCGCCGCACTTTCTCAACACGAGCTGACTAGCTAGTGTGGCAGCACATTAGAAAGAAGTTTGCATTGACACAATCCTGTTTGCCTTGCAAACAGATCTTGTGAGAAGATATATCGACTCTTTAGGCAATAGGCCAAAAGATCTCTTAGAACTTCACAATTTTGTGAAGGCAATGTTGATAGCATATTCTGAAGTTTTGAAAAAAAATACAAATCTTCATTGCTCTGCCTATCACAACGGCTTGTAATGAGATTCTTTTCTAAGTTAAGCCTGATTAAAACCTATTTAAAATCAACAATGGGTGACGAAAGGCTCAGTGATCTGATGTTTGTGTTTAGTGAAAAAAAAAAAATGCGTGAAATCATTGGATTTCGAGGCTATGGTTCGTATTTATGGAAAAATAAGACCTCGTTTATTCCCAGTTCTGTAATAAGACTACGAATTAGTTTCCAAATTAAGTTCTCTGTATTTATTAACAACTTTTAAATTGCTTCTAACTATTTTTAATTGATTTTAAGAAAAACCTTTGCTCACCACTGTGAAGGAATGTTGCTCTTTAACAACTACGAGCCGGCCCCTCTGGGGGGCTCACAGAGGTTTCTTAATCCCCCCCTTAGTTCAGAAATAAATGACGCCGCTGGACAAGTAACTCTGAATCCCACACACAAAAGTCAGTTTTGCTTATAAACTGATATTACCTCAAACAATTGGGATCGAGATTTGGTTTGCTACCCCAAGAAAACACATTTATCATCTTAAAATTACATATTAAAAAATAAAATATAAAGAAAATAGGTTCTTTTAGTATATCCCTATTTTTTTATTATTCATTTTTCTTGCTCATGTCAGTTTAATTAAACTGGGAACAGTGGGATTTTTTCACAGGAAAAACATAGGTTACTCAGAAAATGTGAAACTTATTCATTGCTCAAAAGTTTAATATAAATTCTAAAGCGTAACAAAATGTAACACTTTTAGGACCGTAATGTTTTACATAAACGAACCAAAAATGGTACAAAGGTAACCTCGGTGACAAGCCTGAGTGGAAGGGAATATCTTCACAAGTTTGAAATAATAAATCCCTATGTATGGCTGGAAGGTTTGTATAAAGTTAAGTGAAACAGTTCACTCGTAGACGACGCAGCAAACCAACACATCATTTTAAAAGGTATTCCCTAATTTGGAAGCACGCTTTCAATTTTTAATTGATACAAATAAACAGGTTAGACAGGCTGTGTATGAAAACATCCTCGCGTCATGCACTATGTCCAAATCCAACATGAAATCAACATTTGGCAATATTTAGATCTGATATGATTACGTTGATTCACTTATTCTGATTCTGGATAAAAAAGTCAGTCAGTTTGGAATGATTTTCTGAATTTTTTAAAATGTGAATCTCTGTTTTGTTTGTTTTCTATTCAGTATTGAAATAGGAATAAAAGCAGTGGTAAAATTCTACTTTAGCTACTTTTGACTATCTCAGAAAGGGGTTAGGATAGGAAAATGAAACTTTCAGGGATGGGTCTACAGGCTAAAGCATGTCCCGGGAAGGTATTTTGAAGTACCTACCTCCACTCCTTCTCCCTCTAGAGGGCCCTGACCTTTGATGACCTTTAAAAAAT
The DNA here is from genome assembly GCF_049724085.1 of Artemia sp. Qi Xiang Cuo. Taxonomy (NCBI): domain Eukaryota; kingdom Metazoa; phylum Arthropoda; class Branchiopoda; order Anostraca; family Artemiidae; genus Artemia; species Artemia sp. Qi Xiang Cuo. The sequence goes on from NC_142814.1 coordinate 53,619,939, forward strand.
CTGTGAGTTATAGAAGTGAAACCTTGCAAAATAGATCTTCTACTTAAATGAAGTAGGCTATAACAAAATTGTTTTCAGCTTCACAACTTTGCTCAATCCCAATTTATAAGGTTTCAAAGATATGCAAATACATTTCCTAAATTCTGGAAATAAAACATTGATATGGCTTAAAATTCTGCTCAAATAACTGAAATTGCATTTTCAGAGCAAAGGCCAGAGAAAAAGAAACTGATAACTGGAAATTAAGGTACAATGTTGTTTTGTCAAAATATCAATGGGTATATATAGACCTGTCATGCAGGCAAATTTCCGGACCCTCTAGAGGGAGAAGGAGTGGAGGTGGATACTTCAACAAACCTTTTCATGACATTCTTTGGCCTGTAGACCCATACCTGATAGTTTCTTTTTCTTAACCTTAACCCAATCCAAGATAGCCTAGCCAAAAGTAGATAAAGTAGAATTTTACCGAAGCAGATTTTATTCGCAGTGAAAGGACTGATATTGGTAATAATAGATTTGTGGCTCTTCAGCATTTTTATATTATCATTTTTTATGCTTAAACTTGCTTTTTGTACCAATTTATTCCCCTCTAAATGACATGGAAGAAAAATATGGGTAAATGTTTCGCAATTCATATTATTGACTTACGAACAAAGTAAACATACCACTCGATGCCTTTTTTTATGCTCTTTCCAAATATAATAATCATTTTTGCCGCAAATGAATTTCACCCCCACCCCTATATATGCCAATTCAGGGTATATTAGGGGAGTGGGGGTAATTTTTTTTCTGATGCAAATGAGAGGTAAGTTGAAACTTTACCCCGCCCCCTGCATCGAGTGGTATGTTTACTTTATTCGTAAGTCAATAAAATGAACTGCGAAAAACTTACCCAAAAAGTAAAATACTTTATAAACAAATTTGGGCTATATATTTGCACATTAGGGGTGGTGGTGGTGGTAAACTGTAGTTGGTCTGCATGAAAAATGAGTAAGGTACAATTATTCTGAATATTATGAAGTAAGAATTGTTTTTTAACTTCAAACTGCCCAAATACTTTAGCCCCCCACCTTTAATATGCAAATTTATAGCCCAAATTATATATTTCCCATTTATTTTGTCACTTGTCTTTGTCTTGTCTCACGTTATGCTGAAAGAAACTAACGAACAAACCGGTTTGTTCTTGAGTTTTATACAGCGTAAACTGGAGTGATTGGCGTATAATACACAAGTACCTTGATTTGTTCTAAAACGGTCCATTTGTTTTCTTTTTTAGTTTAACCAATAATACCTCGTATTTAAGATTTTAAGTTTTTTTTAAGATTAAAACATAATCAATGTGATTTTTTCTAAAACGGTCAATTTGTTTTGTTTATTTTTTTTAATCAAAAATATCTTTCTTTCACCTGAATGTAAGGAGTGACATTAAGAACTAGGTACTTAATTCAGAAAACACCAAGAATTTGGATCTGCAATATAAGGCAATAACCGGTTTATTGCTGTCTGTATTCGGAGGGAATTAGCTTTGGCTCAGTGAAAAACAACATTTTAGCTATATTTAAATTAATTATTTTGTATTTATTTCGTTTTTGGGCTTGGTTTGGTTGCATTTTGCATGCAGGCCCGGTGTACCTACCCCCCCCCCTAATGTACAAATAAACAGCCCAAATTATATATATCCTATCTATCTCCCAAGCATCTCTGCTGTTCCAACGGAATTCAACCCTTGTACATGGAAGTTGAATCAACTTGGGTTTCTCAATAATGGACAAAGATCAAGAAGTGTTGGAAGAGAAGGAATGCTAATTTATTCTCGATGCATTGTGTTATTAATTAAAAAACGGTTTTCCTGAGGGAAATAAAGAGAGAAGTTGGAATCTAAAGCGAATAAAAATCATTACTTTACGGTCAATCTAACATATATCAATACAACTAGTACAAATAAGCGAGCTGAGGCCATTTCTCCATATTTGTAGGATTTTAGAAATGTAGCGCTTTATTGAAAACACAAAATTATATTTAAGTTTTGGTACAGTAAAAGTAAACCATTTAAGGACACTTTTTAAATTTTGAAAAAAAACATTTAGGGACATTTCATGGTTATTTTGAAGCCAATTTCAAAGTGAAGCGATCTGGATAGTATTAGGACTATAGACTAGCTTTAGAATTTTGTATCATAACTTGAAATTCTCCATTGTATAAAGAGAATAACCGGATCTTCAGAGTTCATATTATGGTTTATTTGTTCTTCATTTCGAGTAATACTAAAGCGTGTCTGTATACTCAATTTTGACTCCTAAATCAAAATTCCTTTTTTAATTGCCTTTTGTGTTTTCAGTAAAGCGCTAGTTTTCTGTAATCCTTTGTTAGTTTTCTAATTCCATTGTATGTTAAAAGGTCCATTGTAACAGAAAAATCAGTAGCCAATTACAAAATTCTGCTTATTTTTTTAATGCTCTTGTACTATCAGAAATATCAAACATATTTGTATGGAATTGTCTTAGTATTCCTGCTAAATGTCAAATTTGCATCAAAAGGTTTATTATCTATAATTAGCAAAACATTTCATGTTTAGACACTCAGAACAGGATTGTCGTATAGAACGAGTTAAGTATTCCAATATTGGAACTGACGTTGGTTTGGGTTTAACGTTTTTAATAATTTTAATGATTTAATAAATTTAATTTAATGAACTATTAAACATGAACTGCACACTAAAAAATAATTTCTAAGATTTTTATCACGCATCGATTTCCTTTGCGTTCTAGCGTTCTTTCCTTTGCGTTCTTTTTGCGTTCTTTGCGTTCTTTCCTTTGCGAACTTTTTCAAAAGAAGATTTCCAAGGTTTTCATAACATATGCAAAGTTTCTGTACCTCTAACTTATTTCAATAAACCTCCCCCCCCCCCCTGCTAAACACCAACTTTTTTTTAGGTATACAGGTGTGGAATAGCAATAAACAAATAAAGTTGGAATGTAATCTGATAGCTAAAAATATATCACCGAAAAAAAAAATACAAATAGGTTTTTAGTACTGATTTCTCTGTAGGTTATGTTGCAGCAATTTTTATCCTGTCTATTAAACAGTCAGAATAAGTAGCCTCCTTCCCCCGCCCTCTTTTTCCCCAGAGTCGTCCGATCAAAATTTTGAGTTAGCCGGAGAGGGAACGTTATTTCCTGTCATTATTTAAATAAAGATCAGAAATTAAATAAAAAATACTTTGTCTTTTCAACTGAAATTAAGAAGCAACATTAATACTTGAACAAGCAGAAATTATTACTTATATGAGGAGGGTTTTCTCCTCCTCAATGTGGTCTTTACGCAATTTTTTTAGAACATTTAAAAAGGTTATTATTCTTATAAAACAAGAGTCATTCATTAATAATTGGAACACAAAGTAAAACTTTAACGCAAAGAGCGTGGTATTCAGGAGGGGGCAACCCTATTCATATGCAGAATAGCTTCTATTCGTTTTGAGGTTTTATGGTGCTCCATACTTTGAGCTTAAAAAACTTGTTTTTTCTAATTTTCATCCACCGCATGGACGTATTTTGTTATGAAGTTTAATATGGCCGCCTCAGTCTATCCCATGCACTCGTAGAATTATGTGCGTATTATTGGATGGGTGATGTTAGGGCTATTGGAAGTGGAGGGGGAATTCCCGGTGCTTAACCCTCAAGCGAGCCCAGTTTGATGGTTTACTCTCCTTATGTTATTTGAATTCTCTTGACAGCTGCAAAAGTTTTTCATCCTACCATCCAAACATCTATCCAAAGACCATGCCTTCATTCCATCCATCGAAAGGACCCAATGAAGGGCAGGTTGTCCCCAAGTGCCCCGGGAAAGGGTTTTACGAAGGATTGACAGGTAATTGGAACCCCCTTTTTTATTTTATTTTCGATAAGTTGAAAATTCGGAAAAGAGCTGCAATATTAAAAAAAAAGCTATTCTACCAGCAAAATCGACAGACCGGGAGAAGAGCCATTATGCTTGATTTATTTTGTCATGTTTATTCTAGATGGGTAATGTCAGAGAAGAACGGAAAGTAGAAATTCCTAAAATAGGAGATCCTTATTTGTTATTTTTATATTTTAATAATTTATTTATTTTATTAAATAAAGGAGGAAGCCATGGGCTTGTCGCATAAAGGCGATTCTTTGAAGTTTTTCTGGAGAAGGGGGTGGGGGCATCCAGGACCACAAGCGCTGGAGCCCATTTAAATATAAAGACCTCGTTAAGTGAATTAAATACCTCTAAAACATGTATTAGATATGAAAAATTATTTCGCGTACCCTTAATTTTTTTTTATATATAAAAAAAACCCCATCAGACTAACTGTGTTTCAATCAATAAGCTCTAGGAAAATATGGGTTCAACACAGATGAAAGTGTTATAATGAGAAAAAAGTTGATATAGCTAGGACATGTGCTGTGGATGAAAGATGACAGACAGTCAAAGATTCTCCTTTTTAGCCAACCATCCAGGGCCAAACGGAATGCAAGTCGTTCCCAACTGATGTGGGGGAGGTCATAAGTAATGATTTAAGTGACATTTTAAATTCTTGGGAGGGTATAAAGAGGGAGGCTTTTAATACAATCGTTTCATTACATTATTAATTTAAAAAAAAACAGTTTTTCTGTGAGAAGTAAAGAGTGAAGTTGGAATTTAAAACGAACAAAATTATTTCTTTACGGTCTAGCTAACTAGTACATATCAATAAAACTAGTACAAATATACCAACTGATGGCATTTTCCTATGTTTGTAGGATTATAGAAATGGAGTGCTTTGGTGAAAACTCAAAGTAGTGTATAAGTTTTGGTTCACTATAAGTAAACCATTTAAGGGCAATTTTTACGGTATAAAATTAAAGCATTTTAGGCGCATTTTGTTATTAATTTGTTGAAAATTTTAAAGTGAATCCATGTGGATAGTATAAGGACTATAAACTAGCTTTATAATTTTTATCATAGCTTCAAATGCTCTATTGTTTATAGAGACTAATCGGACTTTCAGAGGTAATTTTATGGTTTATTTGTTCTTCATTTCGAGTAATACCAAAGCTTGTCTGTACTCGCTTTTGACTCCTAAATCAAAATTCTTTTTTTTAATTGGCTTTTGTGTTATCAGTAAAGCGCTAGTTTTCTGTAATCCTTTGTTAGTTTTCTAAATCCATCGTATGTTGAAAAATCCATTGTAATATGAAAATAAGTAGCCAATTACAAAATTCTGTATATTTTTTTTTAATGCTCTTGTACTATCAGAAATATGAACGATATTTATATGGAATCAGCTGAGTATTCCTGCAAAACGTCAAATTAAAAAAAAAAAGATTATTATCCATACTTAACAAAACACTTCATGTTTAGGCACTGAGAACAGGAACGTAGTATAGAACTAGTTGAGTATTTTAATATTGGAACTGACATTGGTTTGGGCTTAACGTTTTAAATAATTTTAACACCATGCAGAGCAGGTAAGAAAACATGCGCTCTTCGATATTGAAAATGAACTGCACACTAACAGAATATTCTAAGAGTTTTTTATCACCTATCGAGTTCCTTGGTCTTCTAGAAGTAACTATTTTTCAAAAGAAGATTTTCAAAGTTTTCAAACATACGCAAAATTTTCATATTTCGTTGCAGCTTGGTGTTGCAACCAGTTTTAGTTGTTATAAAGACTCCACAAAAAGTAGTGATTCAAAAAGGCTTCACACCTAGCAGTGTCTTTTTTTTTCTATAAAGCGACTCGAACTTCGATCTTCCTTCCAAACAGTTCGTGGTAACGAAATGTAAGTAAGTAGCGACCCGGCTCAATGGTAACCGAAACTCTAGAAAACGGGATTTTGATACCAATAGATACATATAAAGAATCAGATTTCAATGTTGATTTTAAATATATAACTTTCATCAAATTTAGTCCTACCCATCAAAATTTAAGAGCCTACGAAAATTTGGCTAACTTTCGAAAAAAGGGGAAAGACCCCCTAAAAGTCATAGAACCTTAATAAAAAGCCCACCAGCATATTCAGCGTATCAGAGAACCCTACTGTAGAGGTTTCAAGCTCCTATCTACAAAAATGTGGAATTTTGCATTTTTTTTGCCAGAAGAAAGATCACGGATGCGTGTTTATTTGTTTGTTTTATTTTATTTTTTTCCCTAGGGGTGATCGTATGGACCCAGTGGTCCTAGAATATCGTGGGAGGGCTCATTGGAACGGATATTAAAGGTACTAGTGCCCTTTTTAAGTGACCAAAAAAATGCAGGGCAACTAGGCCCCCTCCCACGCTCATTTTTTTCCCAAAGTCACCCGATCAAAATTTTGAGATTGCCATTTCGTTCAGCATGGTCGGAAATATTATAACCATGTCTTTTAGGATGACTTAGTCCTCCGAAGTCCCAGTTATGAACTTTACCCAATGTTAACATATAGTATTGGTTATTGGGAAGTATATAGAAGTTTTCAGGAGGGATTTTTTCTGGTAGTGGGGGGAGGGGGGTCGGGGCTTATGTTGGAGTATCTTTCCATGAAGGAAGTTTTCATGGGGGAAGGAACATTGCTATGAAGGGGGCGCCGGACTTGCCATCATTATTTAAAAAAAAGATCAGAAATTAAATATAAAAAAAAAGTTTTTCAACTGAAAGTAAGCAGCAACATCGAAATGGAACAAAATTTGAACTTTAGATTAAAGAGCTAGGTATTGAATAGGGGGCGGACCCCCTAATATACGTATTAAAATATATGAATATAGAAGTTCGTTACGTAAGTTAATTCGTAAGTTACGTATATTTATTACTAATAAAACGTTCGTAAATAAAATTAAACAAGTTTCGAGAAAGCCATTTAACCAAATAGAAGTAAAATTAATATACAAATTTTGTTTTAATTATTCATGTACGGTGAGCCAAAATCAAAACCTGCATTATTTCAAAAACATTCAAAAATTAAATAAAAAAACAAGTTTGTTTTAACTCAGAGTAAGGAATGACTTTAAAACTTAAAAAGAACAGAAATTATTCCGTATACGTAAGGGGCTGCCCCCTCCTCGACGCCGCGCTCTTTATGCAAAAGTTTGACTCACAACTATATTTTTTTAAAACAATAAAAAACTTTATAGTAAAGGCGAGGCGTTGAGGAGGGGGCAGCCCCTTTCATATAGAGAATAATTTCTGTTCGTTTTAAGTTTTCACGTCATTCCTTACTTTCAGTTAAAAAAAAACTTGTTTTTTTTTTATTTAATTTATTAATTGAAATCAATTCTTACTTTGAAAGATTTAGCAATAATGTACCTAGCATTTTTCCTCAGATTTGGTAATTGAAAAAAGAAGAAAAAAAGCAGGAAATATAAGCCCCTCGCAAATGGGATTCTTTATTTTAAGTCCTGAAACAGTAGTTTAAAGATTAAAGAGAATTTTGTAGAGAAGTAAGCCACCAGTGGTTTTCCACATATAATGATGCACATTAAAAATTGTAAACATCGCTACCTATACTTTCGGAAGAAGTGGTTTTAAATTCTCTCATCTAAAATCTCCTATCACATAGTTCTCAAATTAAAATTTCATCCCCATCTCTTTAAAGTTTTAAGTTTGTTTTGTCGCACGAAAGCTTCAGATCAGTATATTTACTGTAATTGCAAATCCCACGAAAATACAACAAATTAAGGAAAGATTTTGAGAAAGGATTTGAAAGATATTTGACTGTAAGCGATATCCACAAAATACTTTCGGACATAGAAGTTTTTATGCTTCTCAGACACCAGCAAAAGCATCCCTTCAGGGGCTACATTTTATAGCAGAGTAGTTCTTCCTTTTCTAGAGGCTGTCTGGCCCTTTAAGTTTTTCTTTCACTAAGCCCACGTGAAATATTGTCTCCTAGCAAAGAAACACACAATCTTGAATGCGCCAAGTTTCACTTTTTAAATAATATATTTTTAAGTTTTATACATTTAAACATGATGGATACAAAAGTCCTTCAAAAGGTCTTTTCTGATGAGGACTGGTGCAAACCGTGCGCAAAAAAGTTTGAATTTTGTTCCAAATCTTTAAAAATGACCCCTTAATCACAAAGGCTGTTACTTAGAATGAATGGCTCTTATGAAAGTACTAAAAAATCTGGCTTAAAGAGCGAGGTATTGACTGCGGGGTGAACCCAATCATACATGTAATATTTTCTGTTCGTTTTAAGTTTTGATGCTACTCCTTATTTTCAGTTGGAAAACTTGTTTTTTTTTAGATTTAATTTCTGATCTTTTTTTTAAATAATGTTGGCAAGTCTGGCGCCCCCTTCATAGTAATGTCCCTTCCCCCATGAAAACTTCCTTCATGGAAAGATCCTCCCACATAACCCCCGACCCACCCACTCCCCTACTACCAGAAAAAATCCCCCCTGAAAACGTCTGTATACTTCAAAATAACCAATACTATATGTTAACATTGGGTAAAGTTCATAACTCTCAGCCCTCCCCCCGGGGACTTCGGGGAGTTAAGTCAACTTAAAGGACATAGTTCTCATATTTTCAACCATGCTGAACAAAACATAGCTCTCATATTTTTAACCATGCTGAACAGAATGGCTATCTCAATATTTTGATCAGGTGACTTTGGGAAAAAAATGAGCGTGGGAAGGGACCTAGTTGCCCTCCGTTTTTTTTTCACTTAAAAAGGGCACTGGAAGATTTCATTTACGTTAGAATGAGTCCTCCCGCGATATTGCAGGACCACTGTGTCGATACGATCACCCCCTGGAAAAAAACAAACAAAAAACAAATAAACACGCATCTGTGATCTTTCTTCTGGCAAAAAATACAAAATTCCACATTTTTGTAGATAGGAGCTTGAAACCTCTACAGTAGGGTTTTCTGATACACTGAATATGATGGTGTGATTTTCATTAAGGTTCTATATTTTTTTGGGGGTCTTTCTCCCTTTTTTTGAAAATCAGCCAAATTTTCTCAGGCAGGTAACTTTTGATGGGTAGCACTAAACTTGATGAAAGTTATATATTTGAAATCAGCATTGAAATCTGATTCTTTTGATGTATCTATTGGTATCAAAAACCCGTTTTCTAGAGTTTCGGTTACCATTGAGCCGGGTCGCTCCTTACTTACAGTTTGTTACCACGAACTGTTTGATTGGTACTTGTGCATTATATCTCACCCACTTCTATAGACTGTACAAGGAAACCAGAGACGAAACTCGTCAAACGGCTATTTGCAAGACATAGATAATTGTAAAGCGTGGTTTATTTTTGATTTTACAATATTTGAACGTTTTTTTTTGGGGGTTTTGGGGGAAAAAGTACCTTGTTTTGGTTACGTTTTTAATATATGCTGTAATTTACCCCCCCCCCCTAATGTGCAAATATATAGCCCAATTTGTTTCTTATCTATTATATTTTCATCGTATTTCATTTTATTTAATTAAGATTAGTCGAACTTGACTACTGTCATGTATAGCAGTAGGTGAAGCATAATACACAAGTACCTTAATGTCTTCTAAGATGGTGTTATCTGCTTCTTTAATCTTGCAAGGAACAATTCACACTATACGGATGAAAACCTTACTATCATTGTCTGCTCTGCAACAGATAAGACGTCGCAAAAATGGTTTCATCATTGTCAATAAAGTGTTTAAGCCAATCGGCTCTGATAATGGGATTGACCTAATATTTAAATGATTTTTTTTTTGGGTTTAACGGGAGAAAGGTTATCTAGGTTAGGTTAATTGTTTAATATATGCTATGCTTTACCCCCCTCCCTAATTAGCAAATATATAGCCCAAATTTGTTTCTAAACTATTATATATTCATCCTATTTTATTTCATTAGCATTAACCAAACTTGAATTCTTTAGCAGTATATAGAAGTGTCCTCAGTATGCACCAGTACCCAAATTTGTTACCCCTAGCAGGAG
>NC_142814.1:53630347-53704657 GCF_049724085.1 Artemia sp. Qi Xiang Cuo
ACTGAAGTATTCCAACTCTTGCATTTCAGCGAAAGAAATTCAAAATGAACTTTGAAAAAATCAAGAAAATGTAACTGTGACAAGGTAAACTACAACCAAACACTACTGAAATATTCCAACTCTTGCATTTCAGCGAAGAAATTCAAAGTAGACTTTGAAAAATAAAGAAAATGTAACTGTGACATGAGTAAACCACAACCAAACACTACTGAAATTCAAAATGAACTTTGAAAAATCAAGAAAATGTAACTGTGACAAGGTAAACCCGGCAAACACTACTGAAATATTCCAACTCGTGCATTTCAGCGAAAGAAATTCAAAATAAACTTTGAAAAATCATGAAAATGTAACTGTGACAAGGTAAACCACAACCAAACGCTAATGAAATGTTCCCACTCTTGCATTTCAACGAAAGAAATTCAAAATGAACTTAGAAAAATAAAGAAAATAAACTTTTAGAAAATGTGAAGATTTACCTGTGACAAGGAAACCCACAACAACCCAATAATTAAAGAGTACATCTATTTCATTAAATCTAAATATCAACAAAATGAACTTATATCTAAATTTAACCACTAACTTAGAAAATGAAACCAACCCCCAACCACTAATGAAATATTCCAACTATTGCATTTCAACAAAAGAAATTCAAAATAAACGTTGAAAAAATCAAGAAAATTTAACTTTTACAAGTTAAACAACAGCCAAACAATTATTAAATATTACAAATATAGCATGACATAGAAATAAATTCAAAATGAAAAATTAAAAATAATGAATATTTACTTTTAACCAGTTAAACAACAACAATAAACTACTGATATATTCCAACTCTAGCATATCATCAAAAGAAATTCAAAACGAGCTTTGAGAAATCAAGAAAATGTAACTGTGACAAGATAAACCACAACCAAACACTCCTGAAATATTCCAACTCTTGCGTTTCAACGAAAGAAATTTAAAATGAACTTTGCAAACTCAAGAAAATGTAACTGTGACAAGGTAAAACTGAGTCTCTCCATCCCCTTAAATCTATTTTAAAAGATACAAAAACTACTTATTTAACACAAAAAATTTCGTTTTTAATGACTACCAAGTAAAGAAAAATCACACGGAATCAGGCAACTGAGTCTCTCAAACCCGGTAAAGCTCTTTTAAAAGATAGAAAAACAACTTATTTAACACAAAAATTTCTTTTTTAATGACCATCAAGTAAAGAAAAACCACACGGAATAAGGCAAATGAGTCTCTCAAACCCAGTAAAGCTCTTTTAAAAGATACAAAAACTACTTATTTAACACAAAAATTTCGTTTTTAATGACCACCAAGTAAAGAAAAACCACACGGAATTCGGCAACTTCAGAGTCTCTCAATCCTCGTAAAGCTCTTTTAAAAGATACAAAAACTACTTATTTAACACAAAAATTTCTTTTTTAATGACCACCAAGTAAAGAAAAATCACACGGAATTAGGCAACTGAGTCTCTCAATCCCCTTAAAGATCTTTTAAAAGATACAAAAACTACTTATTTAACACAAAAATTTCTTTTTTAATGACCACAAAGTAAAGAAAAATCACACGGAATTAGGCAACTGAGTCTCTCAATCCCCGTAAAGCTATTTTAAAAGATACAAAAACTACTTATTTAACAAAAAAATTTCGTTTTTAATGAAAATCAAATAAAGAAAAATCACACGGAATTAGGCAACTGAGTCTCTCAATCCCCGTATAGGCTCTTTTAAAAGATACAAAAACTACTTATTTAACACAAACATTTCGTTTTTAATGACCACCAAGTAAAGAAAAATCACACGGAATTAGGCAACTGAGTCTCTCCAACCCCGTCAAGCTCTTTTAAAAGATACAAAAACTACTTATTTAACAAAAAAATATAGTTTTTAATGACCACCAAGTACAGAAAAATCACACTGACTTAGGCAGTACAGTCTCTAATTCGCCGAAAAGCTCTTTTAAAATATACAAAAACTATTTATTTAACACAAAAATTTCGTTTTTAATGACCATCAAGTAATTAAAAATCACACGGAATTAGGCAACTGAGTCTCTCAATCCCCGTAAAGCTCTTTTAAAAGATACAAAAACTACTTAATTAACATAAAATTTTCTTTTTTAATGATCTTCAAGTAAAGAAAAAACACAGGGAATAAGGCAACTGAGTCTCACATACACTTCAAATATCTTTTATAAGACACAGAAACTACTGATTTCTCACACAAATTTCGATTTTAATTATCCCCAAGAAAAGAAAAATCACACGGACTTAGGCAACTGAGTCTCTCATTCCCCGTAATGATCTTTTAAAAGATACAAAAACTACTTATTTAACAGAAAAATTTCGTTTTTAATGAACAACAATTAAAGAACAATCACACGGAATTAGGCTACTGAGTCTCTCAATCTCCTGAATGCTCTTTTAAAAGATACAAAAACTACTAATTTAACACAAAAATTTTTTTTTTAATGACCATCAAGTAAAGAAAAATCACACGGAATTAGGAAACTGAGTCTCTCAATCCCCGTAAAGCTCTTTTAAAAGATACAAAACTACTTATTTAACACAAAAATTTCGTTTTTAATGACCATCACGTAAAGAAAAATCACACGGAATTAGGCTTATGAGTCTCTCAATCCCCGTAAAGCTCCTTTAAAAGTTACAATAACTACTTATTTAACAAAAAAAGTTCGTTTTTAATGACCAACAAGTAAATAAAAATCACACGTAATTAGGCTAATGAGTCTATCAATCACCTTATTTATCTTTTAAAATATAAAAAATACTCTTATTTAACGATCAAATTACTTTTTTTATGACCAGCAATTAAAGAAAAATCACACGGAATTAGTCAACTCAGTCTCTCAACCACCGAAAAGCTCTTTTAAAATATAAAAATAATAATTATTTAACAAAAAAATTTATTTTTTTTTGACCACCAACTAAATAAAAATCACACCGAATGATTCGACTGACTCAAAAAATCCACGTACCTCTCTATTAAAATTTTCAAAAACTGATTCAATATCATAAATATGACGTTTTTAACGAGCCACGCTTAAAAATAATTAACTATGTCAAGTGCAACAGACAATGTACCAACACGACAAGATAATTGAAATGTTACAAAAACTAAGTATATAAAACGAAAGAACCCCCATGTAAATGAACACCAGTATAAATGAAACCCAGTACAACTGAACCTCCGTGCTACTCGACCCCATTTAACTAATCCCCGTGTAACTGAATCCGCATGTAACTGAACCCTCGTGCAACTCAACTCCCTTAAAATACTTTTCAGCACTTTTTTGTTATTTTTTTTTTTTTCTGAACTATCTAAAATTGACAGTACTTTGCAAACCAAAACAATTTTCGGTCATTTCTTTTTATAATTATCCAATCCATAATTACTTCTTTTTTTTCTTTCTCCTCCTGCAAATGCTACTTCAGTCATTGCAAAGCTAAAACTAAGATGTAAATTGAGTAATCCTCTCTCAATAAAAAACCAAACAAGATTATACACACTTAACCAGATCAAAAAATGGCGCTCACACTAACTTGATTAGTAATTGGACTTTCAGTCCTACATTCACGGGTTTCTGCAAAGTGCTATGGACTTCATTGAAAAATACCAGTTTAAAAAAAAAAAATAAAATAAAAAACATGTATTATACTCGTTCCTCAGAAATGTTTACCTATAGGACCGGTAGCATCATGGTTTTGGTTTATCACTAAAAAAGACATTGAACTTTGAAAACAAAAACCTGTTTGGTACGGGGGCGTCGTAGAATAACATGATATTTCCTATTTGTCTGTTAGAATAACATGGTATTTGCTATACGTCTGCGCAATATGGTAGGTACTACTCTACTCTAGTTGCCCTTAAATCACTTTCGACAATTAAAAAGGGCACTAAACCTTTGAATTTCCAATCGAATGAGACCTTTTTCAAATTTCTACGACAAAGATTTCAATAAAAACTTATATGCCCCCAAGACATAACTTATAACCCGTGCCCTGAAGGCTGTGAGGGGAATGTTCCGCTCAAAGGTAGAATTTCCGGAATTTTGACTGCTTGGAACACAATGGCTATCTCAAAATTTTTATTGGATGTGTTTAGGGAAATGGTGGGCGTGGAAGGGGTGTTAGTTGCCTTCCAATCACTTTCGACTATTAAAAAGGGTACAAGCCATTTCAATTTCAAATGAGCTCTTTTTGCACTTTCTACGACAACGCGTTCTATAAAAACTTTATATGCCCCCAGGGCATAACTTACAACCCTTGTCTTAAGGGCTGTGAGGAGGTTGTCATCCTCAAAGACCTACTTTCCAGAACTTGAAACTACGTTGAACAAAATGGCCATCTCAAGATTTTGATTGGATGTGTTCGGGGGAATGATGGGCGTGGGGGGGGGGGCTAGTTGCCCTCCAATCACTTTTGACTATTAAAAAGGGTACTAGCCCTTATAATTCCAATCGAATGATCCTGTTTTGAAGTTTCTACGACAACGCCTTCTATAAAAACCTTATATACCCCCAGGCCATAACTTAAAACCCTTGCCCTGAGGGTTGTGAGGGAGTGTCCTCCTCAAAACATATTTTCTATCTGGAAATAATGTCAACAAACGTCAATGTCAACAAATATATTGTTATATATTGTTATATTATATTGTTAAATATCTCATTATATATTGTCATATTATATGACATCATTATATGTCATATAATATATGTCAACATCATATTAATATCATGTTATATGTCATTGTTATATTGTCATATATTGTTATATATGTCAACAAACGAAGAACAAAAAAATAAAAAATAACAAAACGACGAAACCAAACGAGAATGGTTTCCTCCCAGTGATTGGAACGTAAAGACGAAGCAGATATCTGGGCAAAGACTTCTGGTAAGTCGTACTCAGTGCGAAAGAAAAAAAAATAACCGTATGAAATAACCGGTATATAATAATCCGATTCAGGAAATAGATGACTCTAAATGAATTTTGTGTCATTTTGATGTAAGTAACGAGATGCAAAAAAGTATAAAGAGCCAAGGCAGAACATAACAAAAAATGTCACGAGATAAATTTGAGATAAATTTTTGAGATAAATTGAAAGTTATAGTTCTCTTTTTATTCACCAAAAAGACTGGTGGGCATCTACCCCTCCCCCCCCTTTCACACACTTTATTTCGTCAAAGGTGTTCAATCGAAATTATGTCACTAAATTTTTTCAAAGTAGTTAAAAAATATGCGTTTTGAGATAACGTGACAGCGACCGATGTGGTAATTGGTAGTGTGTCGATGCCTTTTTTTACAGTTTATGTAGTGAAAGGCCGTTGGGATCTAGGGCCAATATTATGTGACCTATGGCTATCAGTTGATTACACAGTGTGTCTAGTGTCCCAATATACAGTTTTGCTAATAACTATTGATCGTTTCTGTTCAGTAAGGATGACAGCACAGTATAGAGGCTGGAGAACAAAAAATAAATTGTTATGGATGGTTGCTATAACTTGGATAGTTCCATTTCTTTTATTTTTCATATCAATATTTGGATGGGAACACTTTATTGGATACAGAGATTTGGGGGAGCATGAATGTGCTGTCCAGTTTTTAAAAGACCCTGTTTTTAACACATCACTCATAATTGGATACTATTGGATTACATTGGTTGTTTTGTTTGTATTGTACGGTGGGATACAAACTCCTGTACTAAATGGACTCTTTTATATAGTGCTAGTTTGGTTAATGCTAATGAAATAAAACAAAATATGATGAATATATAATAGTTTAGAAACAAATTTGGGCTATATATTTGCACATCAGGGGGGGGGGGGTAGAGCATAGCATATATTATTACGAAACCTACCCTAACCTAGGTACCGTCTCCCCCCCCCTAAACCCCAAAAACAAAAGTTTAAATATCGTATACACAATGAAAACCACGCTATATATTACATTGCTCTATAGCAGTGTCTTGAATTAACAGTCAAAAAAGGGTTTCGTGACTGGATTCCATCGCAGTATATAAAAGTCCTTTTAGTACAGGAGTACCAAATGTGCCATATAATTACTTTAAGGGCAAAGCTACACTAAAGAACAATTCCTGTATCTCCTGATACTTGAAACATGCCGGCTTATCCTAGTTTTGGCAAGATTTTTTGAAGAAACAAAATTTCAACTGGGGGGGGGGGGCAAACGTGGGTATAGAGGAAGCAATACAAATAGGTATTTTAAATCCTGAGGGTATGGGAGGCATTTCAGTTTGTTTTAAATTAATTTACCTAAAAAAGGCTTATGACGAAAACGTACTTGTCTAATTCTACCTAAAATTTCAATCACTCCCCCTCCTCTAATTGGCAATGCCAGGCTAATTTAAGGGAGTACCATGTCCTCAATGAATCAATGCAGACAGAGTGATGTATTTATTCAGCTTCGTAGTAACACCTTTAATTGTTTGTTTGTTTCTTGAGAAGCATCATCTTAATAATGCTTGGAACTTGTTTTAGCGAAAAAATAAATAAATCAGAATCGCCACGAAGCCCGAACGCAGGATTTTAGCCCAGAGGTGGCCTGCATTTAGGAGTGAGACGCAGCTTCATAAACGAGACGACAGAGGAGGGGGGACAGGTCAGGTTAGGTTATTTCTTTATTTTCTAACCAAACTGAACTTCTTTTAATATTCGCCTGGCTAACAAATATTTGCCATTTTTTTTTCTTATTGAGAATCTGGCTAACGATTTTTTAGAGTAATGCAGATATATTGATTCAAACTTGGGGGCCGGGTCAGACTTTACACATTACATGGTAGGTACACCTTAGAGATCTTTTGCTGGAAACATTGCTCCCAAATATTTATATTTGTATCTTTCTATCTAAATTTTCATCTTTAAAGTTAAATTCACTTTTTAGTTCATCTCTCACCTTGAGAAACTTTCTTTAGTACTTATGAACTATATAATAATGAAAATATGATGAAATGTGATGAAAATATAGTAGTTTTTCAAATATGCTAATAATACTTTTTAATAATTTTTTTTCAAAAAATTCAAATTTGCTAATAATACTTTTTATTAGCAAAATTGTGAAAACTACAACTTAGAATTATGTGCCCAGAACGCAGAAATGTCGTTGTTAGGTCAGAAATGTTGGTTTGGTTAGGTTAGGTTTTACTGTTTCAAAGATGTTGCTTCTCGGTCTCATAGAATGTTTCGAAAATAAATGGGAACATTTCTCAAGTTTGCATTAACCAAAAATTAAAGAAACTTTGAACGAAACTTTAAAGAAACTTTAATTAAAGAAATTAAAGAAAATCTTAAGCAACTGTCCTAGCGGTTTCGAAAAAAGGGAAACTCTTATTTTTTTCTTTTTTTTTTTAAGCTTAAATATTCTTAGGCATTTGGATTAAGTCAATATTATTTAGAAATATTTTTATTTTGTTTTTTTTTTTTGGCTTTCTTGTAATTCCATTAAAATAAAGTTGGTGAAATATTTACAAGTTACCGAAACCGCTCTCCAAAATGATAGGCCTGAGTTGTCACTTATTTTAGATGTTCCGCAAAAAAAAGAGATTTCGCTTTTTAATGGGGATATTTCTGTGCAAATGGAACATATCCATATGTTATATCAGTAATGGCAGCAGATAACGATTTTTTGAAAGAAACTAATTTCTTTGGGTTAAAAATACATTAAGTTTCATGTAAAAAAATCGAGACACGAGATTTGTACTAACGGCTCTTGTTTCACAAGCTCTAAATATGTTTTATTAATATTTAGTTATGCCGTAAATACGTACCTCAACTATTCATTGGAGCCCTCATAGTTGGCAAAGATGGAAAATGCTGGGGGAGGAAGCCTAATAGTGATGGATTTAAGGCATGCAATTAAAAATTTGAAAAATTAAAATAACCAGCAATTTCTTTTTTAAGAATTAACTCGGACCACTTTTGTATTTTACAATTTTTATTGCAATTAAATTTTTTTTTTTTTGAAGTTTGAAATCACGTTTTAAATCTTTGACTACATTTAAAGGTCTCATTTTTTTCATTCTTCTCCCAATTAGTATGTTTCTGCTAATTGTTAGTATCAAATTCCTTTTAGTTGAAAATTCTATTGCTGTGAGATAACACAAAAATTTTAGTTTGGGACGGTGGAAACAATCTTAGAAGATAGCAGAACAGTAGAATACTTATATTGCCCCCCCCCCTCCAAAAAAAAAATAATGACTATTTTAGAAAAAAATGCAGTTTTTTTTTTCAAAATTTCGTTTTATTTGTACTATTGTCTAATTACAAAAAGGACTTAATATAGCAATTTTTCTTTGAAACAATGAAAGATCCTGGAGACGCCTTGTTTGGATACAGGCGAAATATCCGCGTTGTTTTACATTTTTCGTCTTTTCCCTCAACTAGCCGGAATCTCGTTTGTTGTTTTTTTATTTTTTTTTCACTGAGATTTTTCTCTTTGTTGCCTTTGAAACAATCCCTTAAACATCCTCCTACGATGTCTCAGTGCCCTACTAGTGGGGAAAAAACGACAAAGAAACGGAATAAAAAAAGGGAAGGAACTACCTCTCATTCAAAAAAGTGATTTTACTTGTCGTTCGAGATGAAGGACCGTAACTCTCCTGGTTTGGATCTTTGACTATGGTGATTCTAATGGTGCAATTCTTATTTTCTGACACCATTTTTGTAAGGTCTCATTCTATTGTCTTAGAATTCCCTTAAGTTTTCCTCAATTGGCAGTTTTCCAAAACATTTTTTGGGCATTATGTTACCGAAACCGCTGTCCAAAATTTATAGCCTTGTTTACTTGCTTTAACTTATAATATGTCTTTATGTTTATATTTAATTAAACGTTTCTATATTTTTACCTAATTTTGTTTTTATGTGTAAATTTGAGGCCTTAATTGTCACTTGTAGATTTTCTGAAAAAAAAAAATTGCTTTTTAGTAGTGCCTTTTTTTCATGTAAATGAAACAGACCCTTCTATTATATCAGTAATGGGTAGTAGACACTAGTATAACAATTTCCTTTGAGGCCATCACTTAAACATCTCCCTAGGATTTTTCATTACCCTGCTAGTGGCAAAAAAAACGACAAAGAAAAAGAATAAAAATAGCGAAGCAGCTACATCCCATACGAAAAAGTAATTTTGCTTGTTGTTCATTCATTCATTTAATCAAGGAGGCACACTTGTGCCTCTATAAAGAGGCGACCCACCACAATGTTAAGCGATTTCAGGTCCTAGAGGTCGCAGAGAGACGGCGGTAATTGCATTTTGTAGCCCAAGCTCAAACTAAGAAACTTGCAAAATTTCATCCTCCTCCGACTTTATCTTCATGGGGTAAACTGGGCCGGAAGTTTGGACCCTCCCACCACAGCCCCCCTTTAACGTTGTCCGAGTGGGCTGAAATTTAGAGGGTAAGTTTTCCTCGGGTCCGGGAGATTATCCTCGAAAATTCAGCTCAATCTAATCACTCCGTCCCTGTTTTCAAAAAACCAAATATCGACACTTAAAATTCATCATTTCTTTTTTTTTCTTAGCCACGCCTACAGGCCACAGTTGGCAACGGATCCGGTTGAATGAGGACTCATTCGAAGCAGAATTCGACCTGTTAGGGCCTTTTGATATTTTCAGACCGAAAAAATTATCCCCCGAATTTACATTTACAAAAAACCTTAGTTTTTTTCAAATAATAAAGATAAACAGGTTAGACATGCTTTGTTATGAAAATATCTGCGCGTCAATTTTCATAACAAAGCATATCTAACCTGTTTATGTGTATTATTTGAAAAAAACTACGTTTTCTAAAGAGTTAAAGAGGCTGAGTTACAAGGTCAACCCTTAAAACGTACAGGGATTAGGAGGCACAGTTGGGGGGCTGTTAAAGAGGCTGAGTCACAAGTTCGAACCTTAAAACGTACAGGGATTAGGAGGCACCCTGTACGACGTGATTTGTGTATTCAGGAATTAAAAGCCTTAACACAAGAATGTTCAAGAGCGGGGGTTTGGGGGCGGCAGCCCCCCAACTTCAACTCCTGACACGATCAGCTAACAGTTAGTCAAGCAATAATAAGTAATAAACTGTACAAAAACGTGCAGAAATTATTTGAAAAAAACTACGTTTTCTAAAGAGTTAAAGAGGCTGAGTTACAAGGTCGAACCTTAAAACGTACAGGGATTAGGAGGCACAGTTGGGGGCTGCCGCCCCCAAACCCCGCTTTCGCAGCCTTTAAATAAAAAAAAAAATTTTAAACTGAAAGTAAGGAGCGACATTAAATCTTAAAACGAACAGAAATTATTCCGTATATGAAAGAGGCTGTGCCCTCCTCAACGCCTCGCTCTTTACGCTAAAGTTTTTATTGTTTAAAAAAAGAGTTGTGAGAAAGTCAAACTTTAGCGTAAAGAGCGAGGCGTTGAGGAGGGCACAGCCTCTTTTATATACGGAATAATTTCTGTTCGTTTTAAGATTTAATGTCGCTCCTTACTTTCAGTTAAAAAATTTTTTTTTTTATTTAAAGGCTGCGAAAGCGGGGGTTTGGGGGCGGCAGCCCCCAACTGTGCCTCCTAATCCCTGTACGTTTTAAGGTTCGACCTTGTAACTCAGCCTCTTTAACTCTTTAGAAAACGTAGTTTTTTTCAAATAATTCAAATACAAGACATAGCTCTCGTGGGCAAAGCCCAAATATGATGTCTCTTAGTCATAAATAGCAAAATAAAGTTGCCTGATAAAACTTAGTCAGGATAAATAAACTGAATGATAAAAACAGTTGAGATTGAGAATAAAATTGCCTGATAAAACTTCGTCAGGATAAAATAAATTAAAGAATAAAATCACTAGAGATCATTGTAATATTTCACAAAGCTTGGCACAAAGCTTTTACTGTGGCGCATGGTGTTACAGTGGACTGGGGTCAGTTTCGGAACCTTATCTGTCACTTCCCTGGGGGGACGAAACCTTATAGGGATAAAGGGTGGGGGAAGGAATGATCAGTAGATGGGATGTTGGAGGAGGGAGAAGCCAAATCTTTGGCATAATTTTTCTCGGCAGGAAGAAAAGGATTCAAGTTTAAATTCTTTGAGGTAAAACGAGTAAGGTAGAGGGGAACCACCATAAATGATTTGCAGTGATCTCTTCTGAACTCGTTCTATTTTATCAGTTTCATCCTGGGTAAGGGCAAAAGGCCAAACCGGATAAGCATATTCAACTAAGGGGTGGGTGAAAGTGCAAAATATTAGTTTCAACTTGTCCTTAGGAACTCGAAATTTTTTCAGTGTTTTTAGCATTTGGATTGCGCCTTTAGCTTTTTTTACAATTGTCTTTGTATTCGCCCGCAAACTGCGACAGTTTAATTAACATAAATTATATACTTCTTGAGTTGCGGATAGCCTCACCGTATTATGAAAGAAGTGCAACCTAAAAAAGAAGAAGAACAGCGTCTATAAAAGACTCGTACATACCCAATGTAACACCAATTCCATATGCCAAAGTAAGGATGAAACGTAGTAGACATAGATCCAGACAACGTATTTATATTACTCCTTGGATAATTGTTGAGGGATATGGGTTGTCTTACATATAAACTCTCGATATATAATAAAAGCAACAAAGACATAAAATATTAAATATTTAATTTTGGATTTATATAAGGTACTGGAGAGAGGCTACCAATTTTGGTGTGAAAAGTGTTCGCACTTGTAACTCATCGAATCAACCTTAATCTAGGAATTGTTTTTTTTTTTCTTCAGAAAAACATTATTAGGGATTAGATTTGCCTCTATTTATAAGAAATATATAATATTAATCTCATGGAAAAAATAAAAATTACTCGAATAATTTAATATAGCTAATTCTAAGAATATAAAAAAGAATTTTATTAGGGGAGAATTATGTACCGGTAAATGAAGTATGCTGATTGCATGGTGAACAAAATTATCCTTGTTTTAAATTTCACAGAAAATGCACACATGACCCCCCCCCCTTCCCCCCCCAAAAAAAATCACCATTCTTTATACAATTAAAGCTAGGATTGAGTGTAGATTGTGGACCAGTAGAAAATAGTGAGGAAGTCTGAAAAGATCTTTTGGCTTTTATCTCTGAATTATTTGACGCATTTGTAAAAAAATATTTGTATTTGTAAGAAATATTTCATATGTATCTCATGGAAAAACAGAAAATAACTCGAATAATTTAATATAGCTAATTCTAAGAATAGAAAAAAATAATTTTATTACGCAAGTATTTTGTGCTGCCAATTAAAGGATATATTGGATATATAAAAGATATAAAGAAAATAAAGGATTGCATGGTGAATCAAATTATCAGGGTTACTGTTCTAAATTTCACAGATAAAGCATCTGCTATGTTAGTGCCACATGGCCTTCAAAAAAAAAAAAAAAAATTATCATTCTTTATGTAATTAAAGCAAGTATTAAGTGTACATTGTGGACAAGGAGAAAATAGTGAGGAAGTCTGAAAAGATATTTGGGCTTTTATCCCTGAATTAAATGACGCCATTTAATTTTAATGCCCCTCTCTAACGGATGGAAATAACAAAAGCCGCCAATTAAAAATAAAATATAAATTAGTTAAATATGAAATATTAAATACTAATGGCTCGTGGAAATTTGTCTTTTGTCTCTCAGTCACGAAAATAATATATTCGGCAAAAGAAATTTCGTTTTGCTGAAAGAAATATTTGTATTTCTTAGACAGGACTGGGGAGCACTTACGGCCTGAGACTCAGCAAAAGGATTTCGTCATTATCTGATAAACAAGGGCCTACAGTAATTTGGGGATAAAGGTTACTCCGAGGGGTAACAACTGGGCATTTTGAGGGACACCTGGAGGCATGAGGCACGGAGGCACGCCGGAGGCATGCCTCCGGAGGCACGCCGGAGGCATATTCCAAAGGGCGCAACATGTAAATATATACAGCTTGCCTGTTATTTGGTATCTGTCGAATATTTCAGCACCTTCAAAAGCGATCTTTTAAAACTTTGAAAAAATCATTTACGGGTTTATTTGGCAAGGAAAAGAACCCCCAAGACTGAAAACAACTGCTATGTACCTAAAGAAGAAGAACGGAGGACTGCAAGTTGTTGATATTCATGCAAAAACTAGGTGACCCTAAGATGGCACTGATGGTGTCACTTTTTCCTATTAGACATGCAGCGTTGCCACCGGCTCAAAAATAAAATTCCGATTTTTCTTCAGAAAAAAATCCCGAAATTTCAAAAAAA
This sequence comes from Artemia sp. Qi Xiang Cuo, assembly GCF_049724085.1. Classification (NCBI taxonomy): domain Eukaryota; kingdom Metazoa; phylum Arthropoda; class Branchiopoda; order Anostraca; family Artemiidae; genus Artemia; species Artemia sp. Qi Xiang Cuo. Next base: position 53,643,612 of record NC_142814.1, read on the forward strand.
AAATCCCAGAGCACGGTTTTTAAGTTATACAACATAGGGCTGCGCGGTGATGACGTAAAAAACAAGGTGCGAAATTCAAAGTACCGTGAAACGTGGTTTTTAGTTGTAACTAACAACTGATTGTCAATATTCCTAGTATTATTCCGACGTGAAATCGTTCTGGTGGATTAGTAAGATCTACGTCAAATATTTTAGGCCAAAAGAATTCGGCAAAGTTCCGAAAAAACGTGTCTACGCATCCACGTTTCATCCTTATTCGAATTTCCCGCCCAAGAATTGACGCTATGCCTCGCCGCCCTATTCAATATGACTTGACCAGCGGTAAAAGTTGCTTTTTATCACAACTTCACACGTCCCTCTCCCTTTTATCATACCTGCTTTTCTGTTTAGTGGCTGTGCCAAGACGCACCCTTGGATCTCGGATTCTTAATTGTACTAAAAAAAAAGGAATCTGCTGCTTTGACACGAAAGAATCTGGAAGACACACAGATCCCTTTCTCCTGAATGTACTTAGAATCCAACTTTCTTGGTATTAAACACAGGCCTTTGGGGATTTGAAGAGAAAACTGTAAAGCAACAGTCAGAAAAACTGTTACTACCGAGTTATTAGTAAAAAGCGCTAAGTAAAGCAACCAACTAAAAAAAAATGATTAGTTTCTCAGATATTTATTGGTACGTTTCAGTAATCATCTCGATAATCACAGCTCAAATGACAACCCTAAGAAACTGGACAAATGAGCTTCAGTAAATCAAGCTAAGCTCGGTTAGCACAAGTATAAACACTAACTCTTCTACTACTAAGTCTTCTACTGAGCATAACAAGTTTTCCAATGGTATTCATCGCTTTCGCTGCCCTAGATCTTGGAATGCATTTGAGACTCATAAAATTATATCAAGAACTCAAGCAAATGAGGGACGAGGGGCACACACACTTGAACTGGAAGAACCAGCCCAGCCGTGGGTGGCCTCCTCGTCCGTAGGAGACATGGTTCAAGATTCTGTTTAGTTCTGTACCCTCATGCACGTTGGTTATTTTTGGTTTTTTGTTGATGTGTTTGTTGTATTTTGGTTTTTTTGTTGATTAAGGCTGGTCGTAAAAAGGGCTGAAAAAAAAGAAAAAAAATGAATGAAAAAAGTGCCACCGCAAGAATGGGTTTCTTGTGGACGGAGGAGGCCCAGTCTACAGGAGAGCAAATAGTTTTTTTTGTGTTAAAAAATTTTAAAGTTGTAAGAGTAAGCCTTTTGGAAGACCACCTTTAAAATTTGAATTCGTATTAGTGAAAATTGAAGGATATGAATTTGAAGAAATTGAAGAAAAACACCACCATAAAAGCGTCTCCTAGAGGGGAAAGGACACCCTGGAAGGGGGGGGAGCGATAGATATTTGGCAAGAAAAAAGTTAAATGGTAGTGGGCCTTCATGTCCACTAATACATTGACTGGTATATAATAATTTATTTATTTTTTTAATTTAAGGTGATATGAAAATGTATAAAGTTGTAAGATTTATATGTTTTTGTATTAAAATATCACCGAATGGAGAGGAGGAGGGGAGGAAAAAAAATAACAACTACCTCTGATAAATGTTAAACAAAATTCCTTCTGTTGACACACTGAACATGGTGATGGTGGTGGTTATGGTCTTGAGGTCAGTTTTGGGTTTAGGTGCCATTTTTAACATGATGGTTGCGATGCTGACGAGACATCAAAAAAGTGGAACCCTTTCTTCTGGATAAATGAATTGAGCTTTGTGAAGACGTCTGAGTCAAAGCAAAATACAACGTTGGTGCCGATTTCCATAGAAACGGGTTCTGCTGAATGTATGATATACAGGCTGGAGTCACAGTAACCCTGGTCTACAAATGCGGCAGTTAATGTGAGATCAGCATGTGGGAACTCCTGGAACAGAATTCCTATGTCGTCAGGGAACGGCATCGCCATATTCTGCGTGTCAACAGAGTGGCATCTTCGCCCAGATAGGTAGCCAAACTGTTTGACCCGCCCAACTATTACTCTCTTTCTCCTGCCAACCGGTCTGTAGACGCACCATTCACCGATACGCAATTCCGATTTCATACCGACCTCTGCATTGGTTTGTGGCGACTCACGTAGTCCTACTCGTCGGCCCTGGACCATCACCCGTTTTAATCGGTCGATACTCAGCTTCTCAGAGCTTTCCCTCAGGAGCCACAACAGCGTGGATTTTTTTATTGGTGATATGGAGCCATCAGAAGTCTTGACAAGACAAAACCTAGAATTCTTTATGTTCGTCACAGGCTCACTAACCCAATTTTTCTCAACTTGGTGTTTCACACAGTGAGCAATCACTGGCAAATCTTCAAATGCAACCAAATGTTGACGGCATATTCTTACCAAAATTACCCCTTATTAAGTTATTTTCCTTGTGTTTTCTATAATTATACAAACTTTCTTGTGTTCTAACAATTGTACTAATTGCTAATAAACAATAACATATTTAAGATCTCCATAAAAAGCTGATTCTTATATTTAATGTTATAAATATTTAGGCTATTATACTTTTGTTATTGGCAAGGATCGTTATTTAATTAACATTAATTAATTTGGATTATGTTTTTTTTTTGTTTTTTTTTTGTTCCAACCAAAAAACATTTACGAAAAATTTTTGGAAAACTGGTTAGGATTTAATATGTCACAAATTGGAGATTGCAATTTCCTTATTTTTGGTCGGAATCAACAGGCAGACATCCAACAAAGGGGCAACAAACATTTTTTCCATGGTTTTACCTATTCTGCTTTTCCTTTGCTTTCCTTATAATTACTTTATAGTCCCAAATTTCTAGGGGGGAATGCCCCCCTCTGCCCTTCCTTGCCGGCATCCATGACGTAGGCTACAATATTAAGTTTCTCGTATAAAGTTGAGACAAATTTCGATTTTTCAGGTTTATTGTGATGATTTTCATCTTCTATTTTCGCCAGAGGTTGGTATCGCTAATGTCGGCAATTTGTTGAAAGATTTCTTATCCGAACTGAACATTATAATAAAAACAATTTCTTAATTCATTACGCTCAAAAAGTTTCTACCTAATGGGAGTTCATTCAGTATAACTCCCTCTCTCCTAATTCCAAGATATATCGCTAAAATATGCCCATTTTTTTTTTCTAAGAAAGTGTTATTTGGTAATAACAAACAGCTGGAGCACCAGAATCACCCTGTATTTAGATACCCTTCCTCTAGGCCTAGCCTATATTTACACAGCATGGTATAGCCTATTATTTAAGCAGGCTGGACCCCCCACCCCCACACAAAAAAAAACTATCACTTGCCCTAACTCTATACCTATGCTTGGCTTACCTAAAATTTGGTTCCTCTTGATCTGGGCCCTCCATATCAGCAAAAGTACATCAGAATAATTTCAGACAACGGCGAGAGTCAGTGCTGCCAGCTTTTGGTATAAATTTCCTGTAAAATCTAAAAAAATCCCTTATTTTTAAACAAGCAACGAGGCCGGGTGTCTCAGAGGCACGGAGCCACAGCCGGAGGCACGGAGGAAGGGACATCTGCGACGGTCAGTTATTAGCCCCTCAGGTTATTCTTAGCAAAACGACATCACTTTTTTTTTCTCCAAAAGCTTGATCTCATAGACAGATTTTGAATTTATTTGAGGGTAGGATGGTTAGTCATGGGACTACTTTCGTAACAAAAACCTCTTATTTGTTTATGTTCTGATAACACCGTAGGTTTATTTACTTCTACTAATGCCAACAGGTTATTACAGCAACAGGCCACTTGACGTCAACACAGCTATGCATGCTTCTTCTCTATCCAAATAATTCAAAACTTCCTTCTTTATACCTTTCCAATAAATGCATATTACCCTTAAGTCTTGCTTATTGATATCCTCAAATCCAACTGAGGATGTCCTGCTTTCCGTTTAGCCCTAGACGGTTGGATGAGAAGGACAATCTTAGGAAATATCTCATACTTCACCTATAGAACGCACCCTAGCCGTTTCAACTTATCTGTCGTTTTAGGCTTAGAAAGTGGGATTGAACTACACTTTTCATAGAGTATACTATTTGAAATACGGTCAGTCAGTCAGGTATCCAAAACAATCCGTAGGCAATATCTCTTGAAAATGTCTGTGAAAATTTGGACTTTTAGCGTTAGTAACACGGACTATAGAAAATTTTAAACGATTTGGAAAATTTGACCCTAAATGGGTTTTGGGTGACGGAGAAAAAGGGTGCAGTTGAGGAATCGACTCCAGACGAAACATCCTTATTGCCGTAGTAACGAGCTCAAGGGAACTCTGGAAAAATGAGGAGAAGGGGGGGGGGCAGAAAAAAGAATACCGGTTGTGGATGGGTATGTGGGGAAATTTTTTACAATATATTTTCTCAGGAATATTTTTTTTAACACATATAGAGATAAAATTCCAAACCGAAAGAATAACTAACTTGACCTGTAAAATGAAACAAAACTCAGCATAATTTATAACGGAAAGGATTCTCGGTAAAGAGATCTTTCCGTTTAATCTATAACAAGTTTAATTATTATGTATTATTGTATGTTCATTATCTATTATGCCCCAAACCTAGAGTAAAAGAAAATACAGGATTAAACCGAAATTCGGAAAACTTTTATTATGTCTTAAAATGTACACTTGTCTTTATGCAATTTCTTAAGCGTTTGAATAGGCTAAAGAAGGAGTAGATATAGAAACTTAAAAACGGCATCATAGGGGATTTTTTAGCTCTATTTTTTTCCCAGAATCTTTACTGATAGCTATTATCTCAATATCTTTAAATTTATTTTTCATAAGAATTCAGTTTTCATTTTTCTTGAACTTTTTTTTTAGTAAACTGGTTTGGTTTTCAATATATAATAGTTTAAAAATTATATCACAAAGTAGAAAAAGGTATGGTGAATGCCGGATGATGGGTCATTTTGTGCCTGGGGGGGGGGAGTAGATGCTTCAGGGGGTTTCTTTAAACGGCAGTATATATTGAAAATGACCAAGGTTTGTGACACGGAGGGGGGCGCCGAAACTGTTGTATGATTCGTCTTGATTCCCAGAAACATTTAATAAGAAATAAATATTTATAAGGGTCACTTGATTATTTTTAGGCGGAAATTCTTCTTCCATAACAAGGTGATTGGATTGCTAGAGTTAATGTCTTCACTCTGTTTATAAATATCTGAATCTGGTTAATGGAGTACGTTATTTCCCATTTCTAGAGCACTTAGAAACACATAATTTTTTTGTTTTTTTTCAAACCAGCTATGTAAATAGCGACAAAGACCACACTGCCATTTAATATTCGGTTACGTGTTTCTCATAGGCTTTCCCCGAGATAACTGTCCCCCTAACTACCCTTTTGTCTGTATTCTAGAAATTTCATAATTAAATTAAATGCAGTATCAAATTACCAAATGGGTTAATTTTCGTTTCAAAAAATTACGTATTTAGGAATCACGAATAAATAAGATAGAATACCTTCCCCCCCCTAGAGGTTGAAGACGAAGGGGAGAGCGATTATGGAACATTTATCGGAGGGGGGGGCTTTGGCAGCTAACCCGATTATGAGCCGCCCTAAAGCCCCAAACTTTTTTAATTTTAGGGAATCACGTAATCAAATTATCAACAATTTCTGTTTTACAATCCCCCTAAACAGTGCCCATTATTTTAATAAGTTAAAGTCGATACTGCAACGTCAAGAGCAGGGTATTGAGGAGGGGGAAGCCCCCCTCACATACGTAAGAATTTTGTTCGTTTTAAATTTGATGTCACTTTTTATTTTTATTTGAAAGAACTTGCGTTCGATCCTTGCACGCTTGTTATTTTAAAATCAGAATTAATTTTTGTTTTTTTTTTAAATTTATAGTTTATTTATTGTGATAATTGCAAAACTTATTGCAAATTTAAAGTGATAAGTGTGGAAAACCATGTCTAAACCAAGATGAGCACTCAATTGCACAAAACCTTCATTCAACTGGAGGTCTCATTGACTCTAAGATAACTCCCAGCCCCTCAAAATGCCCTTTTCTCAAGATGTACCCAATAAAAATTTTGAGATATCCGTCTTGCTTAAAGCAATCCAGAAGTTAAATGGTTATACCTCATGGGTTGAGGAAAATCCCCAAAGCCACCAGGGCAAGGGTCATTTGTGATTCAAGTTATCCATTTTTGACGTATCAGTTATTAAGAAAACAAGGCTCATGAGATCTTGAATTAGAAAAAGGCTTAGAGTAATAATGCGAAACTTTGAGCAAATACTGAGAGGGATGTTGAACACAATCAAAACAAACCCTTTGATATTTGGTTGTGAAGAGACAGTATTTGCAACGTCTGAAGAATGACTGAGGTTAATGAATGTTGAGACTTTCAAGAAATGTTTAGGGAATGTTGAAGAAAGATAGAAGATTAACACCCCCTCCCCCTCTTTTCTTGTCCTGTTTCTGTGATCCTTCTCGTATACAATTATCAAGTTCTTAGTTTTAATTTTATATTAAAAAAATCTACTTGCTATGACTTTTTGCGATCTAGGAGTCACAGCAAATGAATCGTCTACGATGTATGCTGAATCATCAGACACTTTTTATATCAAGGTTACCAAAAGGGTATATGTGTAATGTTTTAGGAATGGCTATAGGAATTCACTTTGTACTTTCAGGACCACTACTGCTACTACTACTATAGTTGTGATTTCGAATACTTGCGATTGTGACTATGACTATTTGAAACTACTTGCGTGTTTGACTTCTTGGAACTTCGACCACCTCTATTTTATACCAGTACTGTTTCCACTATGTGTATCAAGGTTATCCACTGGGTTTACCTGCTATATCTCGGGATTAGCAATTACTTTTGAATGTAAAGCGATTGTAACGCGAATGTAACGCGATTACTTGTGACTGTGACTAAGACCATTTAATGGTTGTTACTTTACTAAGACTGTGACTATTTGCAACTTTCATAAGTATTGGCCGTGATTGCTTCCTACTATTACTACTTGTGATTGTGTGTACTTTAGCCCACGAATACTTACAACTGACACGATTTGCGAGTCTGACAACAAAAGACTGTAATTGCGGTGACTTTCAGGAGTGAATGTAATTAGACTGTTAGTACAGCTACGATTGGGACTCTGGCTTTTGAAACAATTCCAACTTTTACTATTACAACTAAAGTTATTGAATTAAAAAGAAAAAAAATTAAAAATATCCTTCATATCAAAATGATACAGTGCACCAAGGTTGCCAAAAAATATTATCTGCAATATCATAAGAATACATACAGCTATTAACCTCTATATATCAATGAATATTCAGGGAATGCTGACCTTAATCAGAAGGTACTATATTTGTATCTTTTGTCGGAAGGGTTTATCTTCAATATATAATATAAAAATTAATTCAACATTCAAGTCAACTTAAAACGATCAAAAGTCGTTACAGGCAGGAGTTTGGCTACTGCCCCCTCCCCTAACCATAAATATCTAATTACGTCATTTGTACCTTGCTAAAGATGAATGTTAGGTTCACTGTACTGTACTGTACTGTGAAGTAAAATCTTTAATTACTTAGTTTCCTTTGTTAATGTAATTATATATCAAATATTTTTTTTATATATGCCTAGTATTATTTATTAATATAGTAATTTAGTTTTCATTTCCCTTCTATATCTCAAAAACAAAAGCAAACTATGGTAGATTCATAGAAAAAAAAAAAATACAAATCAAAAGTTTGTGAAAACGAACTGCAAGTTAGGAGTGACTCGGCTAAAGAGTAGCCGGAACTCTTGAAAATTGAGTTTTAACGCCAATGTATGTATAAAAAGAATCCGCGTATTATGATGATTCTAATGATGCAGGATTAATCAAGTTTAGTGATACACATCAGACAATCCGAGCCTTAGAATATTTGCCTGATTTTTGAAATAAAAAAAAAAAAAAAAACAACCCTTAAAATTCAAGGAATCTTAATGAAAGCCACACAATCGAATTAAGCGTACCATAGAACCCTTTTGTAGAAGTTTCCAGCTCCTATCGGCAAAAATGTGGAATTTTGCTATTTTTGCCAGAAGACAGATCACAGATGCGTGTCAGGAGAATTTGACAGGGGGGGGGGTGCACTATACGTTGAATTCCATGGAGTGATTTCATGTGAGGGGGATGGGTATATTTCATAGAGGGTGAGCCAGATTTACCGGCACTATTTGAAAAACGAACAGAAATTATTCGATATATGAAGGGTTGTCCCTTCCTCAATAACTTGCTCTTTACGCTAAAGTTTATCTGTTTGTCCCTATTTTTTAAGTGTCTACTGAAACAAGGGGGCTGTTTAATTAGAATTGAAAGCTTTTTTTTATAAAGGGCTAACAGCTTTAGCGTAAAAAGCAAGGTATTTTGGAAGGAGCAACCCTTCATATACGGAATAAATCTGCCAAAATTAATATGCAAATTTTGTTTTAATTTTTCGTGTGCTGTGAGCTAAATTTGAACCTGCGTTAGTTGAAAAACGTTTCGGAATAAGTTTCTTCAACTGAAAGTAAGGAGCGAAATTATAACTTAAAATGAACAGAGATTATTCCATATATGAAAGGGGCTGTCCCCTCCTAAACGCATTACTCTTTACGCTAAAGTTTTTATTGTTTTAAAATTAGAGTTGTGACAAAGAGTCAAACTTTAGTGTAAAGAGCGAGGCATTTTGGAGGGGACAGTCCCTTCCATATAAGGAATAATTTCTGTTAGTTTTAAGATTTAATGTCACTCCTTACTTTCTGTTAAAAACTTTTTTATTTATTCAATGACGTAATAGACCTAGAGAAGAATAGGCATCAGCCAAAATTCTGAAGTTTTGTTCGTTATAAGTTTGACTTGATTATATAATTTAATTTTTACTCGTTTTAAAATTTATTTTTTTATTTATATTATTACCCATATCTCTTATGTTTGGTATAATTGTTTATTTAATTTCGGTTTGTTGTAGGTTTGATTTTATTCTTTAATAGTAATTTTTGGTCGTTTTGAGTTTGAATTATTGCTTGAATTTTTTTTAATGGACTTAACTTTACTATGGCTTTTTACTTTTCTTTGAAAAAGTTGTTTTTGGAATTTTTTTTTAAATTAATAAGAAAAAAGATCAAAATGATTTTGGTAATTGTAGAAGCATTAGCTTTTCCTGTAGGAAGCAATCTACTATGTATGATGTTATTTTTTATTTAATTTGAGATTATTTGCTTGGAGATTCTCCAGATAAAGTACTAAGAGTCGAACATTTTGGTTTTAGGTTGGGAGGGGACGTGTCGATCAGATTTTGACTTATCGAAAAATAATTAAGAGACACATGAGTCAGCAGGCCCTTCATCACTTAGTTTTATAAATTATGAATAAGCATTCGATTCAGCCGAAAGTTTTAGCGAAGGTCCTGTATCGTGTATGGGGTACCCGACAAATACATCGAAGTTATTAGGCTATGGAAGAGAACAAAATTGCTGCGATTAAAGTTGGAAATGAGGCTAGTAGCTTGTTTTGTATCAAATCAGGAGTTATACACGGTAGTAGAGGCCTTGGTTCCATTTCTATGGAAGCAATAGGAAAACATTTTTATGGAAGCTCTACACCTTTTCAAAGAGAGTGTGTAGCCCCTCTCATATAGGTAATACTTCTATGGAAGCTCTACACCTTTTCAAAGAGCACACGAGATTGTGTAATGCAATCAGACGGGTTTAGACGATACATGCTTTACCAAGTTCGTTCATCTATCATCATAACATGCTTTTTTTTCCTGGTTCAATATTCAAAATTAATCTTCCTTATATTACATGTTCAAAAGATGGTCATTGTCTAGAAATACTGGTTTTCAGCTGGAGGGATTATATTCGTGTTTTTTTTTGCTATAAATATAGCCGCGCATGCTACTGACTCAAAAATTGTCTTTTTGTGAAATCACTGTGAATCAAAAAAGTGAAAATCACTTTTTTGCATCGGTAGCACTGATCTGTCTCTCGTTTTTTTTCAACAGGCCTAGCAGGCTACCAGAACATTGTAAAAAGATGCTCATTGGATAATTGAAAAGCTATTTCTCATATCTACGTGCTTTTTATAAATTCTGCCATCTGCAAGTGCCATATGGCACTAAAGTGGCTCTTGTGCTATTTCTCAGTGGCACTAGCAGGCTACCAGAACATCATTGATAGATCTTTTATTGCTCTTATAAAAGATATTGCACATATCTACGTCTTTCATAAAAATTCCACCATCATCAAGTTCAAATGGAACTAAAAACAGCACTTTTAGTGTCGTGTCTCAAGTGGAAAAGCTGCACTGTAAAAAAAAAATGATTTCTAACAAAATGTTTTGCTAGAATTCAAACAAGTCAAAAAAATCCAACTTTTCTGTTGGAATTGTGACTTGCTTATTTCAGTCAAACAAGTCACAAAAAATCAAATTTTTCTGTTGGAATTGTTACTTGCTTATTGAATTCCAAAAATTTTTTGAAATTATTAAGATTTATATACTTTTCAGTGGAAAAAATGTAATTTTCACCGTAAATAGCCTATATCAATCAACACGGTTAGAACTTCAACAGAGATTTAAGTTTTTCTTGAATATTATTTTAAATTTGACTATAGAACCATTGAAAGTAATATGTTCAGAATAAGTTCAATTCAAATATTTGAATTAAAACAGAAAAAGAGGAATGCTAATAGAATTTTGAGCATAAAAAGACAATTATAAAAATAAGGAAATGTATGTTTACTTTGAAATAAGTTGAGCTTTCTTGTCTGCAAAATCAACACAAAGAAACTTATGTGCAAAAATTATCTTAACTTTTACAATCGCTATTTTTAAATACATTTTTTGTGAGTTTCTGTAGGTAGAAAATTTCTTAAGATGCTACCCTAACCTTAACAGTACTAACAGTGAAAATATATTGCTTTCTGAATTCAATTTTTTTCTAATTAAGAACGAAAATCCTTAGGTGGGAACAACTTATGTTTTTGCGATGAACGTCATTTTTGTAATGAGACCCAAAAAGCATTAAAAAAAAATTCTTCCCTAGATTTGCCATAAATTTGATTTCAAAGATTATTACTTCACAGCCTATTTATAATATATATTGATATAACTAGTACAAATAAATAACTAGTTATATTTCTCTATGCTTTTATGATTATACAAAACTAGCGCTTTACTGAAAACACCAAATGATATAAGTGTTTTGGTGGAGTAAAAGCAAACCGATTAGGGACACCTTTTATAGAATCCAAATATTATCAATCCCTTTTAGGATCAATCCCTTTTAAGATAAAGCAACATCTATTTTAGGATTTTCTTTCTTTTTTTTACGTTTAATTTGGTATCACTTCTGCGCAATGGCTCAGTTCTATGACTGGCTCTCGTTTTGGTTCTGAAAAGGACATGTCATGATTAGTTTGTACACAAGTTCAAATTTAGGCCATCTTGATAGTATTAGGACTATACAATAGCTTCAGAATTTATATCATAGCTTGAAATTCACTCTTGTACAGAGAGAAACAATCGGATTTCCGGAGTTCATATTATGTCTTATTTGATCTTCATTTCAAGTGATACTAAAGCATATTTCTTACAATTTAAGACTATATATTACTCACTATTGCTAATATAGCTGGTGTGAGAAAAATGCTGCTTGATAAATCAATCCAGTATTCCTGTATGCTGTTCAATTACTTCGCGGTTAATAAAAAATATTTAGTTTACGCTTATGTTTTTAAGATAATTTTAATTGTATACTGAAGGTTACTAATGTCACATTTGGTGTAAGATTATGAAAAACTTTATAGATTCGTTTAGTTGTCAGGCTACATACTCACTTTTGATTCTTAAATTAATAATCATGTATTTTATGCTTAACTTTAGTGTTTTCAGTGAAGCGCTAGTTTTGTATAATCATAAAAGCATATGGAAACATGATTAGTTTTGTTTATTTGTACTAGTTATATTAATATATAGCAAATAGGCTGTGAAGTAATAATTTTTGTCCGTTTTAAGTTTCAACTTCGATCTTTGCTTCCCTCGGAAAAACTTTGTTTTTTTAAATTAATCATAATTATAGGTTACCCGTAAGATAAAAATGGACAAAGCTTCAATTATGAATCTGTGTTGTTTAAACAGACAGAAGGGACCAACCTCCCAGCTTTGACAAATTCAATCTCACTTTTGGGCTCCTTCCTAATAGCTAACAAATTTATTTTAAAAATCTTCAGCATATAATGTGTTATGGTATTTATTTGATGAGAAAAAAAAAACAGTTTTCCTAGTTAAACCTAATTTGTTGTATTTTGGTCCTTATCAGAAATATTTTGTTGATACCTAAGCAGCTGCCAACCTCCCCCCCCATAAAATGCTTGATTAGAACTCAACTGAAAACACAAAATAATATAGACTTTTTGTATTGAAGAAACATAAAGCTATTTAGAGTGTTTTTTTTTAAGATTAAGCAGTTTACTGTTTTTTCATGTTATAACTGCGCTTAGTTTTATATGATTTCAGTAAATTGAGTTCATTCTACCAAATGCTAACAAAGCTGTATTTTAGGTTCTAAAAGAGCTATTTCATTGTTATTTTGTTTTCCTTTTTAATGAACTTCAAATTAGTTTTGTACATTTTTAAATCATATATTGTATTTATCTTTGACTAGTATTCAAGATCATTTTCAAAGTTAAACAAAGTTAAACATCAAGCCCTCCTGTAGGATCAAAAACCCCGCAGTACTTTCCCTGACAATTTCACAAAAGTCGGATGGTCACAGTAGAGTTGAGCATTTTGAGTTGCATCCGGTTTTAATTTTGTACTTGACAATATTCATAACAGAAAACACTCTCTCGGGGAAGGGGTGGCTGATGGGTAAGCTTAAGACAGAAGGAGCTGCTTGAGCTATGTCAAATAAAGGTCAGCTTTTCCCACCCTTTTCTTTATTTTTATCGAAAATTGACCACTTCCCCATATTTGGTTTTTCACGCTAGGGATAATGCTCACTTTGATAATTTAAAATTTAGGTCGTCATGGAGCCTGGAATACGACATGAGAATCCCGAAGGGATTCTGAAAATTTCATCTTTTTATATACCTGAATCTGTCAGTAAACACTAGAGTTCAAGATTTTGAGTTTTGTCATTGTTATTGTAAAGGTCAAGTGCGCCCATTTTGTGCCGAATTTTTTTTATATGCACAAATCGGCGCAATACGCCAATTTGAAAAATTCAATGTGCAAGTAACTAAAAAAGCGCCCGAACGGCGCAAATGCGCACAACCTGGCAACATAGGCTCAACCAATTGTAATTTTTGACATTTTTGCGTTAAACATACAGGCTGGTTGAAACAATACTGTCACTGGTGGAACCACCTGGTTGACACAAAAAAGCTTTAATTCACTAACGTGTTTTAAAAGACTGAGATCAAAATTATGGTCTTGATTGACTCAGTGACAATTCATTGTGAATTACCGTCATGTTAAATCAAACTTAAAACTATTTTTGAAGGTAAAAAAAAGGCTGTGAAATCCAAGCAGGTTCGTTACAATACTGTTTTCATGTTTGTTTTTTCATTACCCAGCGATTTGGAAAATTCTTTAGTAGTAAGGCCATAGGGAATATGAAACCTACATGGAAACTTACACCTGCGGCATGAATATACAGTGTAGTTTCACGTGCATATTGCAAAAAGCGACCAATCCTTTTATATTATAGACCTATAAAGTGAACAAACACGTTTTGAGAGTATAATTGAGATTATATAACGCAACCAGACTGGTTTTTGAGGCAACACCCATTTTTTAGGGGCAATCAGAGAGTGCGGAGGATACTCCATATACGATAACTTGATTGGTAATTGGATTCGAATAAAAGGAGTGATTTTCATTGCAATTCATATTAGTAAGAGAATTGAATTCAGGTAGAATAGTTTATTTGAGAGGATATTAGCAGAGAAAAAGAGTGGAGCATTTACACTATTGGAGGTTGATGGTGGAGCCGGCAGCAGCAAAGATATACGAGTACCAAATGTGGCTGTGGAAATAACCAGAGAGATTTGAATATATCTCGAATGGGATTATATGCTCGCTAGATATGAAATATCATTAAGCAAACTTGGAATAAAAGGTTAATTATTCTTCGCTGTGAAACTGAACGTTGCGCATATAAGTAAACTTCAGTCAGCATTAGATGCACTAGTGAAAAACATTGATGAAAACAAATTGAATCAGTGATTATTTTTTTGTAATTATGCTCAATAAAACTGTTTCTAAATCAAAGATAGTTTTCTTTCTATAGTCGACTAGCGTATATTTTTAAAGTAGAAAAAAATTCTGGTTAGTCTGAAGTTGGTTGTGAGAGTGTTAGGACTCTAAAAATGGATAGATTTGAGAAAGAGTGAATCATGGGAAATATAGTGTTTATGGAAAAACTTTGATTATAGATAATGATTTTCTAGAGCTGTCTATTCAAAGGAAGATGTTTTCTCAGGGAATGCTTGTCGATATAATGAAAACTGATTCTCCGTCATTAGACTATTGCATGAAGCTTTTTCGTTGTGGTCCAAATGCATTTACACAATTTATTGACATATTAATCACGAAACGACAAAATGATATTGTGGATATGCTTTTAAACACTAGTTTAGAAATTTAGGAATTTTTTTTCATGAGAAAGATGGTGTTCAAGGGTGACTTACTCCTCTCTATCTCTATCCCAACTCAATTTGTTGTTATTCCTAGCCCAGTTTGATTATGGCAGTGAGAGTGTCAACACACGAAAAAATGTTCCATACGTCTCCATTATGTATGTACAGACTGGGCAGCTGTTCATCATGTGAGAATTGTGCAATGATTGATGAGAATGATGAAAAGAGCAGATTATGCAACACGTGTAAATTGCATAGAGGATATGCCGTACAAGTTAAAGGTTCTAATTCCTGTCTTGAAGAGGTGTGTGACTCTCATCCTAGAGGACACCTACGCTCTAATTGCCACTATGATAAATGCAATCAGTGGGAGAATACACATCAGTAGTAAGGCCATAGAGAATATGAAACCTACATTGAAACTTACACCTGCGGCATGAATATACAGTGTAGTTTGACGTGCACATTGCAAAAAGCGACCAATCCTTTTATATTATATACCTATAAAGTGAACAAACACGTTTTGAGAGTATAATTGAGATTATATAACGCAAGACGACTGGTTTTTGACGCACTTTCATCATAAGATAAGGATACAAATCGTGGAATGTGTGGGCTTGAAGGGAACTTGCTCAATAACCAATTTCCTGGCTAAATGCGTCAATGTACCGGAAGGACGTGGTTAGTTTCTCATATATATACCCCGATTTTTGAGACTGAGGGCAGACCTTTTGACTTGCCGGGTGAACCTCTGCCCGTTTATTTTCTCATTAGACTTGGACTTTGTCGGATCATTGTAAGTGTCTTTATCTTATTATATATCATTGTAGTTTTTGAGACTTGTGGTCTACTTGGGACAGCCGGCCCCAGTAGGGAATATATATCTGATTATTATTATATGTTAAATGAATAAAAGTATTGTATTTTAGACAACCTCTCTACAATCTACCTTTAGCCCTCGAACATACCCAGTCGGTACGCCTCATTAGTTCGATCATAGCCTAAGGCACGCTACCAAAGTTTAATTACCTTAGGGCCAGAGTTTATCTCCCCTATAAAGGGAGAATAAAGGCATTTACGACTAAAACACCCAAATACCACAAATAACACTTCACAACAACTGGTGGCAGCGGAGGGATTCGAACCCTCGCCTCCGAAGAGACTGGTGGTCAAAACAACTGGTCGTTGCTAGAAAAACTGGGTCGAAAAGGCTAGATAAAAATAGTAGATTGAAAAAAATGGCATTACCAGAGGAAAAAATGACTTCCCTATCAACAGTAATTGAAATTGCAAAAATTATACCAGAATACGAGGGAAATTCAGATGTAGATGAGTTTATCGAAAAATTAAAAATTTTCGACGAACTAACTGAATTATTTGAGGATAAGGTTATAGAGAGATGTGTTGCAGCCGGATTAAAGGGAAGCTCCCTTAAAGATTTTGAGGCACTTAAGGAAAAGGAGCCCAAGGACATCAGTGCTCTAATTGAATCTTTTAAAACAAGATTCATAGAGACAAGCATCTCCGAGAGGCTAAGAACAGAGGTAGTCACATTCGATACCTCAACTAGTATCAGGGAATATGCAGACAAAATTTGTAGATCCGTGGGTTTTTAATTAGAGAAAGGAGGAAATGACGAGACAGTATAAAAAGTACAACTACATACTTTTACCCAAGGGTTACCGAAAAAGTTATTAAGACTAATATTATCGCGGAAACCTGAAAATTTAGAGCAGGCTATAATACTAGTCAAAACAGAGGTAAAAATTGACGAGGCTATGAAAAGGTTTGATCAGATGTCAACAAATAACACAGGATCCCAAGAGAGTAAAAAATATGAAAGGGGACAGAAAAGGATGAACGTTGAGGAGCCAAATCGTGAACAAAAAAGGCACGAGGAAGGCCAATTCTTCCTACATTGAACTGACCCCTCCCAAATTGACGACCAATCCCATGGTATTAGATCCTTAATGACTTGGAATACCAAGTATTATGGACACCCACCTCCTCCTCCTGAGGAAAATTATAGAGCAAACGGTGGCAGGTCAAGAATAAATAGAAATAGATATAGACCCCACAAGGAAGGGCAAATTACCAAGCAATATAGGAAAAGATTCAATTGCTATAATTGTAGCAAACCAAATCACTATGCGGGTGATTGCTGGCATAAAATACCCTAAATATCATATAACAAGGTTTTTGGGTTTGAAACAAACCCCAGAGATTAGGGGCAAGGGTTGTAAGTTATGCCCACGGGTTATCAAAGGTCTTATGGAAGGGATGGCTGTTTAACTTCTGAAAATGCTCAGTCTTTCTCCGTGAAAAAGACTATGTATATATAAAACGAACAGAAATTAATCAAAAAAACTTTTTGCACAAAATAAGTTTTTCAAAAAAAGTAAAGAATTCCATTAAACCAAAAATAAACGAAAATAGAATAAAATAATCTACCCAGCATACAACTACCACAAATAAGAATCAATAAATAAATGAAACCCAAAACAAACAGAAATTAAAATAAGTCAAACTCAAAACCAGCAGAAATTAATTTGAGCAGGGTTTTAAACCCTATGCTTTCTAAAAGCTAGAATATAACTTTTACTTCACTGAAAAAATTCTTTTAAATGTTTTCACTTATAAATTTAAGGAAAACAAAAATTAATTGAGATTTTAAGGAATAAATATCAGCATATGTATATTAAACTGACAATGCAAATTTTCTTTATCAAATGTATTTGAATTTACTGAAAAAAGTCTTAAAAAGTTTCAAGTTTTTTA
This sequence comes from Artemia sp. Qi Xiang Cuo, assembly GCF_049724085.1. Classification (NCBI taxonomy): domain Eukaryota; kingdom Metazoa; phylum Arthropoda; class Branchiopoda; order Anostraca; family Artemiidae; genus Artemia; species Artemia sp. Qi Xiang Cuo. Next base: position 53,661,037 of record NC_142814.1, read on the forward strand.
GGAGAGTGTTATACCTTCTTTAAAATATTCAAGCCTTTCACAAAGGCTGGAAACTAAAACAGTTTTTTGTTTTGAAACTTGAAAATAAAAATTAAACATGTAAGGCAGTGGATCATGACTTTCTAAGGATTCTATTCCTCTATTGTTAACCTAAAAGTTATTACAACAGAATAGCAAAAAGGTAAATTAAGTTTTAATTTAAAATAAATAATACATTTATTTATTTGTCATTTACTTAATTTCCAAGTAAAAGTTTCGTCCTGAAGCCTGAAAAAAAACCAAAAATTTAAGAAAAACGAACCTGCTGCGGACTAAAGTGCCCCAGTCTGTACCTTAACTTTCTGGGACATAAAAACAAAATAGTTTACATTAATTTTAAATTGAATAATTTTAGTTTTTTCTCATTCCAGTGTGTATTTGAAACTTTTGAATAAAAAAAATTATTTACTTTTAAAATTAAAATTCATTTATTTATTTTATTTTTTGTTTAATTCCCTACTTTTTTTCGTCTTCGTTCTTGAAAATAAAGGTAAAACGTACATGGGACTAGAACTTCATTTGGTATGGCCTCCTTTTATCTAGTATGCACCTAAATTCTTTTACAGTGTGAAAAATAATCTGATTCTAAAAAAAATAATCTGTTTATTCAGTTCTTTACTTAATTCCTAGCTAATGTCATGTCTTGAAGCTTGAAAATAATGACTAATCATGTAAGGGACTAGAAAGTGATTTGGTAAGGTAAGAACTCTATTGGTACCTCAATTCTTTTTTAATAAGAAACATTGATTTTATTTTACAATAAGTTATCCCCTTATTTATATCCTTAATTAGTTGCTTGCTAATTTTGTGTTTTGAAAACAAAACCTACACATGTGAAGAGCCGGAGATGACTCGCTGCGTTATCAATATAACATATCCATCAAGGACGCAGCATACGCAAATAGCGTCAAAAGTTTTCAAAATAGTTTCCAAAGTTTTCAAATAGGGCTAAAAAAAAGTGTCACTAGTTTGGAAAACTATTCATAATAACTCTTATTTATTTTCAGATTCAGTAATGAAGGACGAAGAGGGTACCAAATACAATGCCAATGTGGGGTACCTCAAAAAGACAGTGAAACAGGGAGACATTCCGTCAAATCAGAACATTAGAATTGTCCCAAAAAAATGTGATTGTTTTGTTCATCGGCCAGATGATATGGCGACTTCTTCACAAAGTCCTGCTAAGCGGCTAAAGGTAGATAATAATATAGCTACTGTCTCTACTATCTTTTTCAGCAGCTCTAAGAAAAGGAAAGTCGCTGAAGAAACGAATGGCAATGTAGCAAATGTAGAGAGTGATGATTTAGAAAGAGATCCTAGTTCTTTAGAATAAAAAAGTCCAGGAATTCCTTGATACCTAGAGACCCCCTACGACTAGAGAGCTGCTTAATGCATCCAAGTAGAGTCTTCGGCCATCTGTCCTCGCGACTTACACCGAAACATCCTCCCATTCGGACAAGAAAAAGGCCCGGAGATTTTGAAAACCTGGTAGCTTCTTCGTGGGATATTTTTGGGGTTTCTTTTGCCGGGGCTTTTGGGTTCCTCTTGGGGTTTTCCGGTGAGGAAAAAGACGAAGTTGCCACTGGGGGACAATTTTTTTTAGAGCAATTATGGCCATACAAATCATGTGGCCGAGGTAAATTCACTTCTGGTATTTGATTATTTCAAGCATCAGTGGTTGATATATATATATATATATATATGCATATATATATATATATATATATATATATATATATATATATATATATATATATATATATATATATATATATATATATATATATATATATATATATATATATATATATATATATATATATATATATATATATATATATATATATATATATATATATATAACTTATAGTATATAACTTATGGTGCAAAACTTTGGAGGTAAATACTATTGCCTTAGAGTCCTGGCGAAACTTGCTCTAAGAAAATTTTAGTTGTAGATTACATTATGAACTATAGATTAAAGATTCTAGCTATAGATTAGCCATAAATTATGGATTCTAGATTTAGATTAGCTAGAAATGGATCCTGGGAAAGAACTAATCTAATAGGATGAAGGCTGATTTGCAAAGTCACCCATAACCTTTATTTCCTTTATTTCAAGACCAGAAATTAGCATGGATATAAAATAAAGGATCAAATAAAAAAATTATTTATGCTAAAAATATAGACTTTTTATTTTAAGTCAAATTATTATTTCGAAAATTATTCATTTTATTTAATCATAATTACTTATTACACGTTCTTTAATGTTTTAGGGTAAACACATTATTTATTTTGTAAATTAAACAGCAATATCTTCCAGTGGTGTGGCTAATCAGCAGCTGTCCCCAAGTAAAAGCTTTGAGTGAGCGCAAAATTTAGTTTAATATTTTGACTATGTCGTTTACCTACTTATATTTTGGTAGTAATAGTGGGGGGAGAGCTAAAACCGACATTGTCGTTGAGCCATGGAAACCCAAGCAACGCATCTGGCGTCTTCTGAGTTAAATGCTGTTAAACACCCGTCAAAAGAAATAGCAGGAAGTCCTTTGTTTATTAAATTTATACCTCAAACATGTCTGCCAAATAAGCGAGATATGGAACCCAGGAAGAGCTTTTAAAATTTTCTGTGAACAAGGCAGTACCCAGAGATGGGGTTAGGGGGGTTTGAACCCTCCCCGAAATGTTGGTCTGACTCGTAAAAACGTAACAAAAATGGACATAAACAAATTTTGTTGGCTTTTTTTTATTTTTTTTGTGTAGCCCCTCCCCCTCCGAATTTCTTTTTAACAAAACTAACTCTGAAAATAATCCGATACGTGGGGAATGCGTTGGCAGGGGCGGGAACGCAAGTGGATTATTTTTGTGGTCAAGCTCTGTGCCAAAGTATTTCCTAACGAAGAACAACTCGAACAGGAAAAGGAACCCAAGGATACCGATAAAAGTTAAATACCCTAAATTAAAAAGGCCAAATAAACAGCTATATGTAATAGCATGAATCATCAAATTGAAAGTGCCTAATTATTGCATAATCATTAATATACCTGAAACTACTATAAATTAACGTAATTATTTTGAAAATTTATTACTATTAAGTAATCATTTATTTTGTAATAATTGATAGATTTTATATAGCAACACATTTGCAGATAAGATACGTGAGTAACTGTCGGCCACTGATTAAGTAAAATGCCGAAACGAGCGGCTACACGGTACGTTACTTATATTAACCTAAAATCTAGTAGAATAAGTACAAAAAAAAACAGCAATCATGATAAGATGCCCAAGCCAGCAACAGTTAAGTTATTGTAGACTAGGAAATGTAACCTCATGGATGCTCAAGAAAAGCCATAGTGCGGATAACATTAATGATTCATTAAAAGAATGTGGACTCATTGGAGCAGTGGAGACTCTCGACTTTCAAGCGCTACATTATCTTCTGAAATCTCGAAGGACAATCTTGGAACAAAGGATGATTCTAAGATTAACGGCAAGCTTAGTGCATTATAACTTTAGTGCGCGTACAATGACGAGAACACCCGAACACACCAGATTAAGGGCCAATCTGGCGTTCAGAATTTTAATACAAAGTGTCTCAACAACGAAATATAGCTTATTGTCTGATTATATCGCCGACAACATTTGGTATGATCAGGATGATAAAAACATAACTACAATTTGGCCTAATAAATTTCTCTCCATACTAATAGACCAAGGACATATGCTAAAAGGTGAAAGCTTCCTTAAGGCTTTATACGTCAATTGTGTAAATAACACATATCTAAATCCGAAAAACCCTTCAACGGGGTCCGCTATTTTTCAACTCACCCCAAGAGATTATAAAGACATAAGGAAAGTACCCCTCAACTTTTTTCAAGAAGCCGAAAATTTCGGAATAAAACTATTCCCCGGCTTAGACGTAATCGTGTACGAGCAACTATGCTGTTGCCAAACACAAGTAAACTTAAGTTTTTCCGTAGTAAAAATAATAAATGACACATTGTCTTTATCTCAGTTGTGCCAGAAAGTCATTCGACAAAATATGCGAAGGAATCACATAACCGCCACACTGGAGGGCTTGCACCTCCCAAACCAATTATTAGCGTATTTAATGTACTTAAATACACCTGAAAGTAGTAAAAATAATATAGTATTTGAACTCAAGTTTCTCAGCTCACATGTATCGTCATGGGAAAATTATCGACTTGCCAATATGCTTACATCTCCAAGTTTAAAGGCAGAACTGCCGGATGATGTACCCATTTTGAAATTAAAAGCCAATATTAGTGGAAGAAACTGTATATATAAATAACCTCATTGAAATTAATAATAAAAGAACCCTCTAATATTATCTGAAGTGTTATGTCTACGTAAATCGATCATTATTATTTAAAAAGTGCATTATATGAATAAACTAGTAGTGTATTAATATTTATAAACTATGAATTAGAGGGAATGTCACGGGATCTAATACATTGTTAATATATTGACAAAAAAAGGTCTCCAAAAAGACTAGTTACTAATGTTCTAAACACTAAGTTAATAATGTTTTAAACACTAATTTAATAGTGCTCTAAATACTTTTGAACATAATGTTGCAAAGATTAAATAGGTCCCAAACTTGGGCAATAGATAACTTTTTAATGTTTTAACTACATAGCACCAAATTTGCCCAAGTTCTTGACCTCTTCCCAAAGTGAAGTTATGACTTGAGAAACATCACTTAAGGTTTCATTGACATTTCTTATAACTTAGTCATTTCAACACAATTGAAAGTGGAATTTTCAAAAGCATTACCAAATAGTTTTCCGAAGTGCCACTTATTATTATACCTTTCAAACAAGGTTAGGAGCTCTTATATGCTTTTAAACCAATAGTTTCTGCAAAAAAACTCACTGTGCTTGAGTAGATGTTGACAAATTCATTTCAAAACTATAAACCATGAGAGGGCTGAAATATGAGTTTCTTCCCGTAATTTTGGAAGTTGTTATGTTCCCCAAAGTTGAGTAGGATCAAGTTAAATTCATTCGATTATTAAACTTAGCCTTATCGGTTGAAAAAATCAAAATTTGTAAAAGTATTTTATCCACAAAATATTTAGTGAATTTTAGTATTTAGTTAAATTTAGCGCAATGTAGACATTAAAACTTGTATTGTACTTCTTTTAGATCTTTGATGATACTTTAATCATCTTTTGTTTATACATACTATTGATTCTAGATTTAATACTGTTTAGCAACATAATATAGATAATTAATTTCTTATGAAAATGTTTATACATTATTTTGCTAAAATATTTATACATTGAGCATTGGGCTAAATCCAGCGCTATAGAGAAGTCATGTGAATTTTCAGTACCTTAACTAATCACTAATTTGTAATGATCGCTATTGGTTGCATGCATGTAAAGCGATTTTTTTCCATTTTTTTCTCTGATTTTCCTTACCTTTGTGTACTCCCTTTTATTTGTTTCCCCTGCATCTAACACTAGATGCAATCATGTATTTATAACTTTTGATTCTAGTTGATGGCTCAACAGTTTAATGGGTTTTACAGAACCCTCATTAAAGAGATAAGGACCATGATCTTTTTCCAGACTTACAGGATGAGCAAAGGGCAGTTGGAGTCAATTGTTATTGTAATCTTAAAAAGGATACAAAATAAGACCAGCTACTGCAAATGAAGCCCATTTAGCTGTGATACTTAGGTGAGGATCCATTGATTCTCCTATTGTTGTTTTGAAAAATTATTCTGGCTATAAACTAAGACACAGAACTTGTATGTTTTAAAATGAACATAGAAACAAAGATGTAAGATGGATTAACCCAAAGGAGATGAAGACACACAGTTCCACATTTCTATGATTTTCTCCTTTGTCTATATTATTATCTATATATTATCCTTGTTTCCTCCAATTTAGGTGTTAACAAATATTATTTTGGCATTAAGGTTTGTCAGGGAAACCACCATGAATACATCTGTCATGATTATACCTCAAAAACCAGCAATAGCTTTAGAAGGCATATACATAGTACCTCTGATCCAATCCACTTTGTCTCATCCGTGTAGATTTGCATTCTTTAGAAAAAAAAAACTATTTATAAAGACGATTTCATAACAAATTCATTGTTTACTAATAAAGCTGTAAGAGTTTTAATTTCAAAATATAGGGCAAGCTAGCTTTGTATAGCTTAACTGTAAATTTTCGGTGGGGTTTCGAGACGACACTCCACAAATAATAAAAATTAGGAAAACTAATATACCAATTTTACTGTAATATTTAGTTCTTATTTTCCTATATTTTTGTGTTTGAACTACTATTTAATTTTGAAATACAAGCTCTCAATCTTATCCACAAACTCCAACTATTGAATTGAATAAATTTTACTGATTTTTAAAAAATACCCATTCTTTTTTGCTTCTGATTTACATAACATTTTATTTAAACAAAAGATTAAAAGCAGTAAGGGATATTGTATTGCTGCTCCAAAAAAAAGATGACATTTAGTTCAGCTCGCAGCAACCAAGTATAGGAACGTCAAGAATTTCAAGCCTGGAAATTAGGTTGATTTCACTGTAACAAGACGTGGGAAGTGAATATATTTTTATACTAACAGTGTTGACCTAGTTTACTTATTTGTAGTTTCTGAATTTTTCCACTGGATTTGATTATTTAGACAAATCAAGAGTATGGAAAAAATACATTAGTTTCTTCATACTTATTAGTCGGTAAAAAATGTTTTTTCGCCAAAGTTGCAACAATCTACTGCGAAGCTACCCATTGTATCATTTACCCTTTTAGCTAGAATATATAATCTAAATTTAAAATGAATACTCGTTTAGAGGTGAATATTCTGCATTTATTTAATTATTAATATTTTACTTTTAAGGATCTAAGGAAGTACGAGCTCTATGGCTTGGCTATCACTGTGCTATAGGATGGAACGGTCTACAGTACCTGGTGTCATAAAAAAAACTTGTCAAACAATCTAGAAGAATTGTAACCCACATAAAAAAGCCACAAACAAAAGTAGCTGTTTTTACAATGGTAATAAAATTTTCTAGTCTTTGGAATTTCCCTCCATGCACAGAAGCAATTGCTGGGAAACACTTTGGAATTCAGTTTCCAGCTAAATTTAGTTAGGATATTGTTTTTAGTTCCACCAGTTTCCGAACACAAGCTCAATGGCCACTGCAGTTGCTAGATATAAGTTTATTTACATTAATATAGTGGAAAGAGAAAGGAAAACTGAAAGCACTTAATACTACTTCAAGTTTAGCTTTCGGAATGCTGCCTTTCTGCGTTGTAATGCAACAGACATGTCGTCTCTACTATATTCGCAGAATGTTCTTCCGTTTGCTTTTGTTGGAGACGGAGCTTTTCTCCATAAAAAAACTAAGCAACAATACCCTAAGTATGGTCCTCTATGCCACAGAAACAAATACTGATTATCGTGTAAAACCAACTAAGTCGGTCGTCAAAAATATATTCAGAATATTATCTGCATAGCTCAGCATCATCAAAAGCAGTGTCACTTGCAACCTAAAAATTATAAGCTTTATTCTAAAAACCACTAGCACTCTGTTTAATTTTGTTTTCGTATCTAATTCAACAAGAAACAACACAGCAATGCTTGTTGACCCTGAAGTATATGAACAAATAATTCCAGGCACTTGCCGCAACAACAATAGTCCAGAGTTAGCTAGAAACTTATGCCGCAATAATGAGTGAGGCTATCCGCAAACTAAATGTGTTCAAGGAATATTTTACCTGTCCTAGATCAGTCCTCTGGCAAGATCTGTCGGTGGAAAAGTGTTTTTAATAGTGTTAGTTGCATATGGAGTCCTTTGGTATTCTCAAGTTTACAATGGAGGCAACATCTTAAAAGACAAAGAAACTCAATCAGGCTTACATTTATAGTGAATAAATAAATAGGGTTTTATTCTGATCCAAAAAATCCGAGTCCAACATTAATTACTAAAATAGCAATTTCTGTCATTATTATCATTTGAATTGAAAAACAGCCTCGCGAACAGTTTTAGCGTATTGAAATATATCACGATTTTAGCGCTGACTGTACCAATAGTCAACAGTAAAAGTGTTGTCCTGGGGTCTCACAATTGATCAGTTATGCCCTTTGCTCTCAAAATCTTATCAAGTACCAAGCGTAAAAAAAGGACTTGAAGGATACGGTTTTAGAGTTTTATCCATGAAGTGTGCAACCTGACAATTTATTAAGCGATCCTTTGTTCTAAATAGAGCCGTAGGGATTGCTCAAAGTCAATGATTTTGTATTTTTTTGTAGGTGGGGTAGAGATTGAAACATTTTCATTTCTCTTATCCGTCTATTGACATCCTTATAATATTTTTAAAACATCCTTAGCTCCCCTAGTACTCATAGAACTAGTTTTAGCAGCACTGGTTATCAGACTGTTGCCTAATGTGATTTGTGATTTTGAAAAAAGGTAGAAGAACTAACAAAAAGCATGGGCCACCTTTTGCCATAATAGTTTTGAAAGATTGTCTCAAAGTTTGATATCACCAGGACCTTCTTTTTGCCGTGTTTGTTTTGAGAGATTGGAGCTAAGTTTGAAATAACCAGGCATAAAAGATTGAAATGTTGACCTATTATTAATGTAAGTACATTTAACCAGACCATGCATGTGTCGTGGTGCAAGCTACAACACGTGCAAAATTTGTTTTACTATATAACAAAAAATCGCTGTCTTGCATGCAAAATTGGGTAATTTAAGAGCTTTCGGAACTGACTGCTGTGGCAACTTTGTACACAAAACTACTCCATGGTATTTAAAATAAGTTTAATGAAAAGAACCAAGGGATATTACCAATATAACTTCTTCTCCCCCTCGCTCCATCACAGAACTGGCTCCCACCCCCCCCCCAAACAAGATGCTGTTTATACCCATGGTACAGCATATTGCGGATTTCTTATTAGATAATTGTGGGGAAATCTTGCCTTTAATTTTACACTATAGTTTAAGGAGCCCATAAAAGAGGTTTCCCTCTATGTTGAACATGGATTAAAAATTGCGTCAAGTTTACTAAGTCTTAAACTACTGAAAAAACAAAAGTTACACTGTTTACATGCTTAAATAAATGGCTGACTAAATTGATGAAACCTAAACAACTACATAAAAGAAGATCTTGTCTTATGAACCAATGGTCTATAAACTATAAATTTTTAGATATCTTACAACTGGAATTTCAATGGCTTCTTTGTCATTGTGCTATAGGATGGGACGATCCACCATTTCCAGCATTATAACAGAAACGTGCCAAGTAATTTGGAAGAATTTGCAGCCACTATACAAAAAGCTGCACCAGAAAAAGAAGATTTTTATGCCATTGCAAGGAATTTTTATGAAATTTGGAACTTCCCTCATTGTGTTGGGGCAATTGATGGGAAGCACTGTCAAATCCAGTCCAATGCCAACTCTGAGTCTGACTTCTATAATTTTCACGAGTTTTATAGTATTGTTTTAATGGCTGTTGCAGATGCCCATTACAAGTTTATTTATATAGATGTAGGTGCAAAGGGCAAAGAAAACGAAAGTACTATTTTCGCAAGATCTAGTTTTGGTACTGCTCTGCGGAATGCCATCCTTCCAGTTCCAGACCCCTCATCTCTGTCAAACTCGGAAAACAATTTTATTTCATTTGGAAAAAAAAACAATAAACACGCATCTGTGATCTTTCTTTCAGCAAAAATACACAAATTTGACATTTTTAGGGAAGGGAAATTAAAACCGCTGCAGTAGGGGACTCTGATACGTTTATCTGGTGTATCTATTGATATCAAAATGCAGTTTTTTAGGTTTTCTATACTTTCGAGCCCCATCGCTTCTTAATCTCACTTCATTACTATATACTGTTTTTTAATAATATTACTGAGTTCTTTATGTTTAACAAAAACCATACATTTATAAACTATCCCTTATCATATCATATTTTTTTTTTTATTTGTTTTTTTTTATTTTATATATTTTTTGTGTTTCAGTATGGGGCTTGGGCCTATACTCGACTCTATTCGGCCTTCGCCTTTTGGAGTGTATCATTTATGTGGTTATTATTGTATCCTGTTGTACTTCTACCAGCATGGATGATCGAAACTACGTATAGAACCCAGTGGGAAGGGGTTTGGTCTAATTTTGTCATACTGGCCTATGTATAAATCAAGAACCGTGTAAAAGTAAGTGTTTTCTGTCTGATAAGATATGGCTACTTCCATCATTTGAAAATTAATTAGGAACTAATTATTTTGGAAAATAATGTGACCACGCGTCGGGCCACACTATAATAGATGCGCGTTTGATGGAATGGCGCTGAAACAAAATACTAAGAAGTTGTTGTAGTAGTAGTAGTAGTAAATGTACCAATAACAGCAGTACTAGCAGTAGTGTGGATATATTGCCTTTTGTTCAGATGATCTTCCCCTTGAAGCATTCTCTGAAATTTCTAACTTAATACCCAAATCAATTCTTGAGATACGCTTTTTTGATAATGTGCATGCACATAACGTCTTTTGATATAGTTCGAATCATTGACATATTGTGAAGAAAATGGTCTGGTGAATTGTAATGGAAGATTTAGTAAAGACAGACATAGAGGATCCTTTTGAGTTCCAGTACCCTAGGGGTGGAACCCAATGGCGGAACCAAATATAAAGTTACACAAACTAGTTTTGCCTGTGTTTTACGTCTTTGATGTTTTATATTTTGGACAGTTGTTTTTTTATGAATTTTATTATTATTTTCTGTTAAAATTCAATATCATAGCTCTTCAGATTTTACTGGCTAAAATTATAGGATATTTACATTTGAAGTGGTTATCTCTTGATTAAAAATAATACATATAAAATTAAAAATACTATGTATAAAATTTTACAGCCTATAGCCCTCTCTCAAGGAGCTTTAGGGAGGGGGTCATGTTATCCCTGAAGGTATATTTATTAGACCTTTTCAATTCCACGATGACTTAGGGGAGAAAAGGGCGTAGGAGGGGCGTTATCCGCCCTCTAATATTTTTGTAACTTAAAAAACACACTAGAACTTGAATGAGAACTAGAAGTTTGAATGAGCCATCTTCCGATATTCCTGGACCATTAGTTCGATACGATTACACCATTAGTTCGATACGATTACACACCGATACGAGAAACCAAAAATCTTGTTTGTCGTGATTCTTGTTCGTTTTAAGCTTTATTCGTCTATTCAATTCAAGTTTTTCTTGTTGTAAGATTTATTTATTCATTTATGTTAGTACCTGTTATATATTTGATTACTAAGCTGTTTATTTAGTTTCTGTTTGTTTTGGGTTCTATTTATGATTTAACATTAATTTACAGTCGTTTTGAGTTTGTATTATTATAGGAATTAACTTCTGCTGATCTCAATTGTAACGTGAGCTTTAGATTTCTTTTGAAAAACATGTTTTTCAGACATTTTATTTACTAGCTTTTTTATTTGGATTGAACTTCTTGTCATTTCTTTGCTTACCTGTAATTTTACGAAATTTATTTCATTAATCTCTTTTGACATTATACTCAATAATTCTCTTGGAGGTCCTTCCCAAAATTTCTAAGCTTTTGTTCCTTTCCATTCTTAATTCTCTGTCGATGTCACTTACTAACGATATAGATCTGTCCGGCATGTGTAGTAACTTCTCATTTTTTCTGTTAAATAATCTACCTGATGAAGAATGTTTTCTACATTTTCTTCCGTTGCTAGTCCTGCGTCCCATCTTATTGTTTTTCCCAAAAGCGGTAATATATTTCGTTTGTTTCTATTTGTTTTATCCGTCATCAATGATTCTAGTATTTTGAGAATTTCATTTCCTTCACTTGATTCTAAATGTAGTATTTTACACTTGTCTATTCCATGTTCCGTTAGGTCAAGTATTTCTCTTAGTTCTATGAAATTCTTTTTTCCCTTTTTTAAGTGTTTTTTGACTATTTGTTCCATAATTTTAGTATTTTCGATATTCGAAATAATCAAATTCAGGTCGTCTAAATCAGATCTGAGGCTTTCCGTATTAACGTACCATATTACCTGATGTATTCCGTTAACTGGGAAGATCTGACCAATATCCCTGAAAGCTATTTGGCTATGTATTTCTGTTTCCTTAAGCAATATCCCTCTTGTAATCAGGGTCAGCCAAACAAACAGGGTTCCACCCATATTCACTGACATGGTTTTATGTTCTTTAGTTACATTTTAATATGGCAGGATTCAAGTATATTTTATTTAAAACGGCGGAAGGTTCTGTGATTGTAAACACCCATGACTCTATTCGTTCCGAAATTAAAGATAAGCTAGCTATATGAAGTAACCGTACTCCGTGTGAACGTCAACCTTATGACCGTTGGTGTTTTGATGTGGTCATTGTCCCCTTCCGGGGGTGTCGTCCTCGTAGTAGACAGTCTCATGGCAGTCTGAGGAGGTTATATTTCCAAACCATGTACCCTACGAAAATGAATGCGGATTATATGATCAATTAAGTTGATTTATCTTTTGGTGGTGTTTGTCAGTGTCCATCGATTCTTTCCATAATTTATCGTCTTTGGCTGGTGCTATGACTGTATACTTAGTGAAATGCTCTACTGCAATAATTATATATTGGTCACCGTTAGCGCAAAGTTGTAGTTTTCCCGTGGTATCCGCCTTTTATATATGTGAATTTACTGTTTTTCTCTCTTTTGCATTCGAAATTTATTCTTATTTCTTCTTTGAAAGGAGATGTGATTATATACTTTTCCCTTCCAATTCTTTGGATTAAGATTTTGTTTTCCTTTATAATTTTGGTTTGACACTCTTTATTAATTAATGCATTATTTTCCATGCAGTTTGCTAAACTGCAGGAGTTCATTTGTGTGCTTCTAATAAGAAATTGGTGGTTGAGCAATAGTGGTATACCCTTTAAGTTACATTCTTTTTCTATATTGTCATTTTCTTCAAAAATATCTCGTTTGATCTTTACTCAACCCAAAAAATTTAAACTCGTTTTCTATTTCGAAGAAATACGAAAGTGTTTGACACTGGGAATGGAATGCTGAACATTTCGAACATTCTGAACCCATCTTGTTTATTTGATATTGAGAAATCACAAATAACCAACAATTTCAATTTTTTGTCGCCACATTGCAGCTAGTCGATTTATAAAGTTCCAGTAAGCCGTAAAGTCTATAGATAACCGATATTCTATAGCCTATTGGTAGTGAATTTTCAATTTCGAAAATTGTCCTAAGCATGTCTGCCGGATCTGTGACAATGAATGGGAAACTTTTATTTTCTGCTTGAAGAATAGAAAGGATTACTGTTTCTATTTTATTTACTAGTTTTTTTATTTGGATTGAACTTTTTGTCATTTCTTTGCTTATCTGTAATTTTAGGAAATTTACCCATGACACCCATGACTCCATTCGTTCCGAAATTAAAGATAAGCTAGCTATATGGATTAACCATACTCCGTGTGAACGTCAACCTTATGACCATATGTGTTTTGATTTGGTCATTGTCCCATTCCGGGGGTGTCGTCCTTATAGTAGACAGTCTTCGGCTGTCAGAGGAGGTTACATTTCCAAACCATTTACCCTGCGAATATGATTGCGGATTATACGGTCAATTCAGTTGATTTATCTTTTGGTGGTGTGTGCCAGTGTCCGTCGATTCTTCCCGTAATTTACAGTGATTAATTTACAGTAATGGCAGGCTACAAGTGTATTTTATTTAAAACTTTGGAAGGTTCTATAATTTTACATACTCATGACACTATTTGCAGTGAGAAACTTAAATGTCTTATTTTATGGTACTCTCATTCTTGTGAACTTTGTCCTCCTTACTCTCGGTGTTTGATATGGTTATTAAGCCCTACCCAGATTATATCCATTGTGGTATGAGGCTTGACTATTGTAATAGACGCTTGCACTTTCATAACGACTTTATTTCAGATATTCTGAAATATGCTGTTCTTAGTATTGCCGATCTTGATAAAGGATATCTTTGCTTGTATCCAGGCTTCTCCCTACTTATTTTACAATGGTTTGCTTGCGTTATGTCCAGTTTAAAGTGTATTGTCTTTTTAACAAGTGGCGGAAATATTATTTTACACACCCACCATAGTTTTTTCTTGGACCAAACCGACAATTTAAGGATTTGGAATATTTCATCTTGCGAACATCGCCCTACTAATCATCAGTGTATGGTTTTGGTCCTCGGAGGAATTTCATTATTTACCCTCGAACACTTTCAAACCGATCTAGTGAGAAAGAAAACAAAATTATACGCTGTTGAGGTTCCTGATTTTGAAGGTTTTTTGTACATTTTCAGTGGAACCAGTTGGGAGCAGCCTTTTGAAACTTTAAGTTTATGATAAGGTATGTTCGTTATTTATTAAGGATTTGCTATTTTTCCGCAAAGAAAATTCTTTAAACTAGGATCTCCATAATTTAATGGTTTTGATTTAGCTTTTCTTTCATGGATAAATCTTCCTTGTTCGTAATTATCAACTGTTTGCACAGAAGTATTTCCTTCGGTATTGTCATTTATTTCCTCGCTGTTCATTCCGTCCATGGGTTGTAATTGAGGCTCTGGTAAACTCAATTCTGTGTCTGTTCCTGCGTTACTAGAACCATTTCCCTCACTCGAAGTCGTAATGTAAGGCTGGTTTACACTTTCCAAATTGTTTTCATTTATTTGGTTTAATAAAATTCCCTTTATATTACATTGCCAAATATTATGGGGGATGTCTTCCTCTATCTGTGTTTTATTTATTTGCTCCCCTTCAATTGTGTCTGGTATAGGATCTAAGGGCTTGTCATCTACCTTTGACCTTTGTTTTGCAATCTCGGGGTTCATGGCTAAGAATCTTTCGTGGTCGTTTATATTTTTAAGTTGTCTTATATTTACTAAACTATGTTTACAAGTTTTTAAATCCTGTAAAAAAAAGTAGTTTTTATATAAGTCCGATAACACTAGATAGGGTCCCCATTAAGAATAATTTTTTGGTTAACTTTCTTGAATGTAATACACTTAATTTTTAGGGAAGATTTTAATTTCCAATATTTTTTTGTTGTATTGTGCCGCTTGATCGTTTTGGGTCCATTTTAATTCATTCATACATATTGGGCTGACAAATACCTCTAGAACGAGATTAGATACCCATTCATCTTCAGAACAGAACCCCTCCCTTGGATTAGAAACGACGTTGTCAAATACTCATTTCGCTTCGAAACCGTGTAGTAGAAAAAAAGGTATATATTTCCTGCAAGCATCTATACTAGTGTTTAACGCTAATTGTATGAATGGTAAGAATTCACTCCAATTTCCTCTACAAATCTCAACGTGGTAGTGACTTAGTATTCTTTGTACACATTTTACTCTATTTTCTGCTAATCCATTATATTGGGGGTTTCTTGGCGATGAATGTATAATTTTGACTCCTAATTCCTTGGCCATTTCCTTAAAGGTTTTACTTGTAAGGCATGTGGCATTATCAGACGGTAGGAAATCCATATTTCCAAAATGGGATATGATTTCTTTTATTATAAATTCCATCAGTGATTTCGACTTGAGGTCTTTTGCTGGTGCTATGACTGTATACTTAGTGAATTGCTCTTCTGCAATAAATATATATTGGTCACCGTTAGCGCAAAGTTGTAGTTTTCCCGTGGTATCCGCCTTTTATATATGTGAATTTACTGTTTTTCTCTATTTTGCATTCGAAATTTATTCTTATTTCTTCTCTGAAAGGAGATGTGATTATATACTTTTCCCTTCCAATTCTTTGGATTAAGATTTTATTTTCCTTTATAATTTTGGTTTGACACTCTTTATTAATTAATGCATTATTTTATATATAGTTTGCTAAACTGTAGGAGTTCAATTTTGTGCTTCTAATAAGAAATTGGTGCTTCCACAAGAGTGGTATACCCTTTAAGTTACATTCTTTTTCTATATTGTCATTTTCTAAAAAATATCTCGTTTGATCTTTACTCAACCCAAAAAATTTAAACTCGTTTTCTATTTTGAAGAAATAAGAAGTGTTTGACACTGGGAATGGAATGCTGAACATTTCGAACATTTTGAACCCATCTTTTTTATTTGATATTAAGAAATCACAAATAACTAACAATTTCAATTGTTGTGTCGCCACATTGTAGCTAGTCAATTTATAAAGTTCCAGTAAGCGGTAACGTCTATAATTAAACGATATTCTATAGCCTATTGGTAGTGAATTTTCAATTTCGACAATTGTCCTAAGCATGTCTGCCGGATCTGTGACAATGAATGGGAAACTTTAATTTTCTGCTTGGAGAATAGAAAGGATTACTGTTTCTATTTTCTTTACTAGCTTTTTTGTTTGGATTGAACTTTTTGTAATTTCTTTGCCTACCTGGAATTTTACGAAATTTATTTCATTAATCTCTTTTGATATTATACTCGATAATTCTCTCGGAGGTCCTTCCGAAAATTTCTAAGCTTTTGTTCCTTTCCATTCTTAATTCTCTGTTGAGGTCATTTACTAACGATATATATCGGTCCGGCATGTGTAGTAACCTCTCATTTTTTTCTGTTAAATAATGTGCCTTATGAATTTTTTTTACATTTTCTTCCGTTGATAGTCCTGCGACAAATCTTATTGTTTTTCCTGAAAATTGCAATATACTTCGTGTGTTTCTAGTTGCGTTAACAGTCATCAATGATTCTAGTATTTTGAGAATTCTATGTCATTCACTTGATTCTAAATAGTAGTTTACACTTACCTATTACATATTCCTTTAGGTTATGTATCTCTCTGAGCTCTATGAAATTCTTTTTTTCCCTTTTCTAAGTCTTTTTTGACTATTTGTTCAATAATTTTAGTATTTTAGATATTCGAAATAATCAAATTCAGGTCGTCTAAATAAGATCTGAGGCTTTCCGTATTATCGTACCATATTACCTGATGTATTCCGTTAACTGGGAAGATCTGACCAATATCCCTGAAAGCTATTTGGCTATGCATTTCTGTTTCCTTAAACAATGTCCCTCTTGTAATCAGGGTCATCCAAACAAACAGGGTTCCAACCATTTTCGCTGAAATGGTTTTATGTTCTTTAGTTACCTTTTAATATGGCAGGATTCAACTATATTTTATTTAAAACTGCGGAAGGGTCTGTGATTTTACACACCCATGACTCTATTCGTTCCGAAATTACAGATAAGCTAGCTATATGGAGTAACCGTACTCCGTGATGAACGTCAACCTTATGACCGTATGTGTTTTGATATGGTCATTGTCCCATTTCGGGGGTGTCGTCCTTATAGTAGACAGTCTCTCGGCTGTCAGAGGAGGTTACATTTCCACACCATTTACCCTGCTAACATAATTGTGGATTATATGGTCAATTCAGTTGACTTATGGTGTTTGTCAGTGTCCATCGATTCTTCCCTTAATTTACAGTAATTCGTTAACAGTAAAGGTAGTTTACAATTGTATTTTATTTAAAACTTTTGAAGGGTCTATAACTTTACAAACCCATGATACTATTTGTAGTGAAAAAGCTAAATGTCTTAATTTATGGTACTCTCATTCTTGTGAACTTTGTCCTCCTTACTCTCGGTGTTTTGATATGGTTATTAAGCCCTACGCAGAAGGGCTGTTTGGGGGTAGTGTTACCTGGTACTAGGCTTGGGTGACTTGGATTGTCATCAGGGTATTGTCTTCAGGGGTTTCCTTGGTGAGTACTTGTCGTTGGTTGACGAATAATGAGAGTAGATGCTACCGAATTATATCTGTGTTGTGTTCTGACCCACCGGTGGTCAATTTTCACTGATTACTCTGCTTCCTTGAATACAAATATCTGGGCAGAATCATATGCTCTTTACAATTACATAAGTTAAAACACACATAGCAATAATACACAATTAACACGATATTATACGGGGACTATTGTTTGAAATAATAGTCGTGAATAGTCGTACGAATAAAAATTAATTTAATATGAGTACGGTTAAACTCCAAAATAAAACGAATAAAAGCAATCTTCATGCTTTTACATGCATCATGCTCGTATATGGGGACTATTATTTGAAATAATAGTTATGATTAGTCGAACTAATAATATCAATTTAATACGGGTACGGTTAAACTCAAGGATAAAATGGGAATCGAAATCAGATTCCCTTTGGGAGATTAGGTTCGTATCCTACAGGCCGCGCCAATTCTAACGGGGGGGGGGGTTCGATAAAAAGAGTTTTTGTTCTTATACTTTAAGTTATTTCTTTGTATATGAATTTTTCAGTTAATTATTTCTTTGGGTAGTTTTCAGTTAAATCCTTAGTTGACGGTTCGCGAGTAGCATACCTAAGTGGAGGTGGAATTTCGCCTGTGGGGAGCTTAAATTAGTGGTTCAAATGGGGAGCTTGTATTAATGGCCAGACTGAGTCCAAATCAGATTGACCGGTTTCAGATTCCCTTGAGAGCGATTGGAGCCACAAGGACTAATTATCCTGAGAAATACTAACATAAAGAGAATAAAATAATAAAGTAATGTGTTTATTTTTACTCACATATTCGGTACAGAGCTTGGCGGTAATATGAAAAAAACTTTGCAGTAAAAGACACTAAAAGTTGTTCACTGGGGCAATACGAATAATGTTCAATAAAACTGTTTTTAGAATTGCATAAAATTCACATAATAGACTCAAAATCGAGTCCAACATACTGTCGCAAGACTCGTAAAAGACTGCTAATAAACTGACTCAAAAATCGCTAAGTCCTAACAATCTATCCCCTCCAATTTTGCCAGAGGTTACGTTCAGGCGTTATTAAAAATTGAATTACACTGTTTGTATTG
This sequence comes from Artemia sp. Qi Xiang Cuo, assembly GCF_049724085.1. Classification (NCBI taxonomy): domain Eukaryota; kingdom Metazoa; phylum Arthropoda; class Branchiopoda; order Anostraca; family Artemiidae; genus Artemia; species Artemia sp. Qi Xiang Cuo. The sequence continues at coordinate 53,679,933 of NC_142814.1, forward strand.
ATTTCAATGTTTTTCATATATTTCTATTCGATAAAGATATATCAATGGGCTACTTGAGTTTAATTACGATGTAATACCTTTAAGATATCACTTTGAGTCTTGAGACAGTCTTGTGGAATCGATTTTGAGTCGCGCCGTTCTGGCCGTTCTGGCTAAGTGGACGCGCGCTGGGCTGAGAATCCGTGAATTCGGGTTCGATCCCTGGTGTGGTCAGTTTCTTAGTTTCGGACGCGGGTCAGTGGTGTGACCCTGTAAGCTTATCCAGAGTCAACCCAGCTCTAAATGGGTACCTGGAGAAATCTGGGGAAGGTAAACAGGAAGGGTTTGCGAAAGCATAGGTTGGCTGGCCCCCAGCCCCCCATTGCACTTCCTGGCTTAAGGGCCACGAAACGGAGATCAGCACCGCCGGTTTGGACCTTAAGGGTCTAGTGCCGCATCCTTTACCTTTACCTTTTCCTTTAATTGTGAGTCTATTATGTGAATTTTATGCGAATCTAAAAACAGTCTTATTGAACGTTATTCGTATTGCCTCAGTGAACAACTTTTAGTGTCTTTTACTGCAAAGTGCTTTTCATATTCCCGATTGCTTTGTGAGACTAAATATATGACGACATTACTTTAAAGTCCATTACCTACTCACTCTATTCGGCAAAAGGGCCAAAGAGTTTCTATTGACTAACACATTAGGTTATATGATTATATAATGATTATTATTCCTCCACCTTATATTAAAATTCCTTCACCTGATATGCCAATAATTCTACATGGTTTTTACTAATTAAGATCCGCTTTTGCGACTATTTTATCACTTAAAATGATACATATTTGCTTTTTCTAATACTTGACTATGCTTCCACCTTATGCTATAATGATACGATAAATAACTGACTTCAAGAGCACTGATTTATATGTTGTATATAAGGACCTATATAATTTTTGTTGTATATAAGGACCTACCAAGTATGAAGATCGAATGCCATCATTAAATCCTAAGTGAAAATTTAAGAACTCCTTCAAGTTGAGCGACAGTTATCATATTGATTGAAATATGTTAGCCAATAATATAATAAACAAACAAGTTTTAGACAACGCGTTTCGATTTGTTTTGCAGTTAACGAGGATGATAATAGGTAAAACGTTCTTCTTCCAATTCAATATCCATGGCCTCATAAAGGATATTAATTTGTTTTTTCCAACTTGGAACCACGTTCCCTTGAAGTCTCTTGAACACCCACGGACACCATTTGGAATGGCAATTTAAAGGACTAATGTTATCAGCAGGTAAATTTTTGAAACGTTCTTGGCACTGAATGTTGTCTCATCCGCACAAAATTAACTTGCGATAATTTGAGCACCAAGGTGATTTCTTTTGGTTGATCTTTCTTAAAACCCAATCAATGAGGTGATTATACTCCCTCATTGTATTGCAAAATTCAGCTTTGAACCTCACTGGAGATTCACATTCAGTCCTCTTTGATTTACTTCGCATTTATTTCTTAATTTCTGCAATGATTTGTTGGGCTTTAGAGATTTGCATGAATAGTACAGAGTAGGGTAGCCTGTAGTCCTGAGATGAACATTTTTCTGAATGCCCACTCATCATTTTTGATTGTTCTTCGATGCTTCCTGTTGTAATACGAAGTCGATTGTCACAGTTTTGGCAAATAATATTATCATCATTATACGCCCAGCCAAACCTTGATAAATAGTTCGGGGATACCTCGTCGGGCAACTCCTGCCATTCATTTTCGCTGTACGTCTTAATTCTCTCTCGAAATTTGTTTCTGTCAGTTTTGGAAGATGTCTCTGGCTGAACTGGTTGGACAACTTTTATTCGTTTGGCAAGCGGCATGGCAGATGGCAAATGACTTGGATCAAGAATTTCTCTTCCCAACAGTCGCTTGTTGCCCTCAGAGACTCCTTTTGGAAAGACTGGTAGTGTGTTGTCAATGTCTACATCTGTGTCCATGACAAAGGTTTCGCAAACCAAACACTCCAATACCTGTTAGCTGAGTCGTCAATGTCACCATGGACCAGCCGATTATTGTAGTCATAGTGTTGACTGTAAATGCTCTGATTGTTTTCCTTCTCATCTTTTTTGGTCAAAATTTTTTGTAAGAGCGCGACAAATACTTCATCTTTTTTTTCTTCGAGTTTGCGCATGCGCTTTTGAATCTCGAGATCACAGCGAGCAATATCAATATACTTGCTATTGCAGCTTTGAGAAAACAAAAATCTAATTTTTGAATCTTCTGATGTAAATGCAATTTTAAATTGAAGCTGATTGAGCATTTTGGACGATTATCTGGATTACTACGTCACCGTTCACTATAAATGTATTTTCTCCTTTGGTATCTTCGCTTGACAAAACTAATTTTAGTGGATTTCTTTAAACAAGGAAGTAAACCAAAATTTTGGAAATGTCGATAACGGGGTTGACCTTCAGAGATAGTTGGATTCTGCAGTCTTTTTGAGGGGATCCTACTTTGCCACACCGCGAATTAATAATGTTTTCTTTCTAGTCCATTTTCTATTAAATTGAAATTAGTACTTGGTTGAACCCAGTTTTCCGCTTTTGGAGTTGGTCATAAGGGGACAGTACTATGATTTATTATTTCGTTCCATAAGTCAGCTATTTTTTTATTTCTGTTTGTCTATACATTCGTATTGTCTCTAATTTCGTGTTTATTGACAAAAACCACGTAATTATTTATTTTCTCATACAGGACGAGAGACAGTATAAAAAATACGTAACTCTTTTCGCCAGCGCGTGCCTTCTTTTCACGCGTTGGATGATAGGAACGGATGAATATATGAGCCTGTTATTTGATATGTCTAATAGCAATTTATCAGACTTTACAAAATTAGCACCAATAACAGCCTCATACAAGAAATTTTTGCATATTATGAATATTGTAGGGAAAACTCTATTATCTTTCGTCACGTCTAGGCTTATGAAGCCTATTGCTTCCAGGCTACGGCATGTGAGACTATTCGAACCAGGAATATTAAAATTTTTCCGTTGCTTTATGTATACTAGTAATCTATTAAATAAATTCGAGTTTATTATGTTAACTGACACACCGGAATCTATTAACGCTTTGAAATTAATACTTGCAACACCAAAATCATTTAATATAGGTAATATGTCACTATTTTCACTTAAAGAAGGTACAACTACTGGAAGGAACCTATAAAAAATACTGGCCTCCAGGGTCCCGGTTAATTTCCTTGGGGGCCTAATTCGTTTCCCTGTGCACTGATTTGATAGGTTGGGGTTTGACATTGGGGTTCGGTGGGAGCTTCACTTGCTAGGGAAGTTCCAAGTTGATTGACAGTTGATTGTCTTGGTTGCCACGAATTATTGCGTGGGTTGGAATTTCTTGTGCCGACGGCTCGCGGCATTTGTTCATTTTGCATTGACGACAAATATCTTTGGTTTCCCATCGGGAAAAAATATCCTCTGTTATCGCTCGTGTTTCTGCTAAAACCTAGTCGGATACACTGTCCGTGCATTGAATTGGTACATGTTTTGTCGTGTATTTGGGTTGGGGAACCGATAATTATTTTGTCGGTTGGGGGAAGGATTTGAATACGCAAATCCTTGTTGGTAGGGGTTGCGGAACGATGGGAGACGTGGGGGGTTACTTCTATAACTTCCTGACCCATTGGTATTTAAGTTTGTTCTCCCGAACAAACGGTTATTAAAACTAGGGGTTATTAAAACTGGGTTCTCGTACTGGGTTCTCCCTGGTGATGTCCTTGTTTGTTGCATGCATAGCATATAATTGGGGGTTTATTTGCGTAGTTTGCCGTGTTCGTGGGTATTAAACGTACCATTCTTTGCCTGGCAGGGGTTGGAGATCTATTTTGGTTCGGTTTGGGTGAATAATTTCTCGAAAAAAATCCTGGGGAAATTCCTCGTGATTATCATGGAGTTGAATCTTCTACATTATTTATTCTTGACTTATTGTGATTTGCCACAATCGAGTCAATTTCAATCATTCTCTCTACTTCCTGAACTGCTAGCTCTAATGTTTGAATATTTTTTGATATTATCATTCGGTACAGTTTGGGGCTCAATCCTTGCATGAAAGCATTTAGTACAATTTTATCGTATAAAGGACCAAAATCTTTTCCGTATTTAGCCTCAATAGATACCATTACCTTGTATAGGTATTCCCTAACATTTTGTGTTTCGTCGAAACATACAGTTCCGTGTTTTAATTTGTGTGTTGAATTGGCTTCAACAAATCTTTCCCGGAACGCTTTTAGCAATTTTTCTATTGAGTTTATTGGAAGGTTGTTATCTTCCCCTATTATATTTTTTATTTGTTTTTGGAATGTTAATGCTTGCCCCTTAAGTCTCATTGAGTTACTTCTACGAATTGGTTTAATTGGATACTAAATTAATCTACATCTGAATCTCCGTTATATGAGGGAAGGGATTTTGAAATTTCCACTGTTTTGGCAATAAGTTTTTGCTTAGCAATTGTTCGTTTGGATCTAACGACATATTGATTCGTTTCTTTTAAATAAATTAAAATTCGGCACTGGTTTTATTTTTTTTTATATCATTCAAATTTGACGCTTCCAAATTATATTTGTTTTTGTTACTATTTTAAGGGGATTTAGACCTAACAAACTATTGCACTTCAAGCCATGCACAAAATATTGCACTTTCCTCATGCGTAATATTTCTCAATAATCTTCTTTTTAGAAAAGTTCGTCCTTGTGTTTTGCCCCTTTAAACAGGCCGTGCCAATTCTAATAGGGGGGTTTTCAATAATTAGAAAAGTTTTGTTCTTATTTTAAAAGACTGGCTCAAAAATCGCTAAGTCCTAACTATATATTCTCTCCAATTTCGCCAGAGGTTACGTTTAGGTGTTACTAAAAAATGCTTTACACTTATTCTATTGGTTCCACTGTATGTCCTATATTTCTATTGGATAGTGATATACCAATGGGCTACTTGAGTTTAATTACGATTTATAACTTTTAAGATATCACTTTGGAATTTTTCACAACAAAACAAAGTTTTACATTGTAACTGTTTGCTATCGAGTTGTCACTTAGTTTCCAGAAGACTTATAATTTATTTCTGTGAAAGTTGTTAAAAGACATAACGATTTAATTACATTGAGATACAAGGTTCTAAACTTAGTTTTCAGAACAATGCAAATAGATTACACAAGAATAATTGGTATCTCAAATAACTATTTTTGTTATAATCTATTCTATCGTCTCTTGATAGTTTGGAATTTCAAGCTCTCAAGATTTAAGTTACATTGTTAGTCGCCTGTCATATAAGAATTGGTCAGACTGATATTTATTGCATACTTTGGCTACGTGAAATTGGATTTATTTATTACATTTTCTGTGAGAAATATTCTTAAATTGTATTTTTGAATTAAAAATATTTGTTTCACTATTTTAAATTGAACGCTTGAGACTTGCTCGATCTGTAGGTTACTTGAATTTTCGGGTTCATATTTTGGGTGATGTTTTTTTACTTGGGTAACTTTAATTGGAAAATTTTGATGTTTTTGAAAATTGATCCCATTATAAATATGAATTGCCCCGGGCTTTACGGGCAAATTCCATTAGATTCCTGCTTTCTTCACTTGCTTCACTAGAGGGGAAATTTTCCCCCATGTCCATGACGGTACATATACAAATATGTACCGTGAGTAATATGTGACATATTTAAAATACAAAATTTCGTTCCTTCTCAGGACAATTCCGACTTCCTCTAATTAAGTTTAAATCTAGTTTCAAAAAAGAAAAGTTCTTCATCAGCAAAAACAAAAACTGCCTTTTAATTTCAGCCAAACCTCGGCGCTAATCACGGGAGACGGTTTTGAATTTCACCGAGAAGATTGGTAATAAAAAATCACTAAATACAATGTTTCTCAGGAAGCTGCATTTTAAAGCAAAATGAGCTCTATTTTAAAGCTTAAAAACTATCATTATTCCTCTAGGGTCAAAAGATGTATCAATTTAGATCATTTAAAAGGATCCGTGCTTCAATAAACCTTCTCATGGTGGGTCTGTATCTTTTTCTTAACCCGCCTCCCTCCCCCCATATAAACACTGAGTACTCAAAATGGAAGCAATTAAATTTAGTATATGAAACTATTTATTACATCCAACATCTGTCAACTCTTGATATTCATAAGATTTACTCTAGACAATTTGACCGGAAAAAAAACATCTTTTTTTTGTCAAACCATTGTAATGCTTAAGCGTAAATTTACAAGATCTATCAAGCCGGATGTGCATTTGACGGGATACAATAATTAAGGCTTTAACCTATTTATCGAACTTATAAAGTCAGGTTGACATATTAGCGGGTTAATGTCATAGGGGATCGGCATATTAATACCTAAGAGTGGACGGATGTTAGTTTAGCCTTTAAGCTAGAATATAGAAAGCATAAAAATTGCATATATTTGTCGAAAAGGGAACTATTTCCAATGACAGAATTAAAATCGTTAACGGTGGGGGGTTTACACGGTAAAAAAAAGACCGTATTTTACGTTTTCTAACGACTATAAACATCGCATAGTTGAGATTTTTTTTTGGGGGGGGGTAGAACCTGAATGTGAAGAGTAGGGAGGGGGACGACAAAAAAGACTATTTGGAAAAACCTAAGAGAATTTACTACACAGAACTCATATTATAAATCTGTACAGCTAAAACTTCCAAGTCAACAATATTTGATGTTTTTCCATAATGTCTTGAGACGGTATGATACTTTAAACTTAATGCATGTTCATTATAAGCAAAACCTCAAGGCTGAATTGTGATGTAAGAGAAACCTTACGTAAGTCCCTTAACCTAGAAAGACATGTGTAGTAACTTTTCATATTTCTTTCTATTAAATAATCTGCCTGATGAAGAATGTTTTCTACATTTTCTTCCGTTGCTAGTCCTGTGACCAATCCTATTGTTTTTCCCAAAAGTGGTAATAGACTTCGTTTGTTTCGATTTGTTTTATCCGTCATTAATGATTCTAGTATTTTGAGAATTCCATTTCCTTCACTTAATTCTAAATGTAGTAGTTTACACTTATCTATTACATATTCCGTTAGGTCATGTATTTCTCTGAGTTCTATGAAATTCTTTTTTCCCTTTTTAAGTCTTTTTTGACTACTTGTTCCATAATTTTAATATTTTCGATATTCGAAATAATCAAATTCAGGTCGTCTGAATCAGATCTGAGGTCTTCAGAATTAAAGTACCATATTATCTTATGTATTCTGTTAACTGGGAAGATCTGACCGATAACTTTGAAAGCAATTTGGCTATGTATTTTTGTTTTCTTTAGCAATATCCCTCTTTTAAACATGGTCCGCCAAACAAACAGTGTTCCAACCATTTTTGCTGAAATTGTTTTATATCCTATAGTTACATTTTAATATGGTAGGATTCAAGTGTATTTTATTTAAAACTGCGGAAGGGTCTGTGATTTTACACACCCATGACACTATTCGTTCCGAAATTACAGATAAGCTAGCTATATGGAGTAACCGTACTCCGTGTGAACGTCAACCTTATGACCGTTTGTGTTTTGATATGGTCATTGTCCCATTTCGGGGGTGTCGTCCTTATAGTCGACAGTCTCTCGGCTGTCAGAGGAGGTTACATTTCCAAACCATTTACCCTGCGGACATAAATGTGGATTATATGATCAATTCAGTTGATTTATCTTTTGGTGGTGTTTGTCAGTGCTCATCGAATCTTCCTTTAATTTACAGTAATTCGTTAACAGTAAAGGTAGGTTACAAGTGTATTTTATTTAAAACTTTGGACGGGTCTATAACTTTACATACTCATGACACTATTTGCAGTGAAAAAGTAAAATGTCTTATTTTATGGTGCTCTCATTCTTGTGAACTTTATCCTCCTTACTCTCGGTGTTTTGATATGGTTATTAAGCCCTACCAAGATTATATCCCTTGTGGTATGAGGCTTGCCTATTGTAATAGACGTTTGCACTTTCATAACGACTTTAATTCAGATATAATCAAATATTCTGTTTTAAGTGTTGCCGATCTTGATAAAGGAGATCTTTGCTTGTATCCAGGTTTCTCCCCTTTCATTTTACAATAATTTGCTTATGTTATGGCCAGTTTAAAGTGTATTGTCTTTTTAACAAGTGGCGGAAATATTATTTTACACGCACACCATAGTTTTTCCTTGGACCAAACCGACAATTTAAGGATTTGGAATATTTCATCTTACGAACATCGCCCTTCTAATCATCAGTGTATGGTTTTGGTCCTCGGAGGACTTTGATTAATTACCCTTGAACACTTTCAAACCGATCTCGTGAGAAAGGAAATCAATTTATACACTGTTCAGGTTGCTGATTTTCAAGGTTTTTGTACTTCTCCAGAGGATACCGGTTTGGAGCAGCCTTTTGAAAGTTTAAATTTACAATAAGGTATGTTTGTTATTTATTAGGGTTTTGCTATTTCTCCGCCGAGAAAATCCTTTAAACTAGGATCTTTATAATTTAGTGGTTTTGATTTAGCTTTTCTTTCATGGATAAATCTTCCTTCTTCATAATTATCAACTGTTTGCACAGAAGTATTTCCTTCGGAATTGTCATTTATTTCCTCGCTGTTCATTCCGTCCATGGGTTGTAATTGAGGCTCGGGTAATCTCAATTCTGTGTCTGTTCCTGCGTTACTAGAACCATTCCCCTCACTCGAAGTCATAATGTAAGGGTGGTTTACACTTTCCAAATTGTTATCTTTTATTTGGTTTAATAAACTTCCCTTTAAATTACATTGCCAAATATTATGGAAGATGTCTTCCTTTATCTGTGTTTTATTTATTTGCTCCCCTTCAATTTCGTCTGTTTTAGGATCTAAGGGCTTGTCATCTGCCTTTTAGCTTTGCTTTGCAATCTCGGGGTTCATGGCTAAGAACCTTTCGTGGTCGTGTTTCTTTTTTATTTTTCTTATATTTAATAAACAACTTTTAAAATTTTTTAAATACTGTAACAAAAATTAGTTTTTATATAATTCCGATAACACTAGATAGGGTCCCCTATAAGAATAATTTTTTGATTAACTTTCTTGAATGACATACACTTAATTAGGGAAGATTTCGATTTCCAATATTTTTTGTTGTATTGTGCCGCTTGACCTATTTGGGCCCTTTTTAATTCATTCATACATATTTGCCGGCTGATAAATACCTCTTGAACGAGATTAGGTACCCATTCATCTTCCGAACAGAATCCCTCCCTCGGATTAGAAACGATGTTGTCAAATACTCATTTCGCTTCGAAACCGTGTAGTAGAAAAAAAGATATATATTTCCTGCTAGCATCTATACTAGTGTTTAACGCTAATTGCGTGAATGGTAAGAATTCACTCCAATTTCCTCAATGTATCTCCTCGTGGTAGTGAGTTAGTATTCTTTTTACACATTTTACTCTATTTTCTGCTAATCCATTAGATTGGGGGTTTCTTGGCGATGAATGTATAATTTTGAATCCTAATTCTTTGGCCATTTCATTAAAGGTTTTACTTGTAAAGCATGTGGCATTATCAGACAGTGGGAAATCCATATTTACAAAATGGGATTTGATTTCATTTATTATAAATTCCATCAGTGATTTTGACTTTAGGTTTTTGGCTGGTGCTATGACTGTATACTTAGTGAAATGCTCTACTGCAATAATTATATATTGGTCACCGTTAGCGCAAAGTTGTAGTTTTCCCGTGGTATCCGCCTTTTATATATGTGAATTTACTGTTTTTCTCTATTTTGCATTCGAAATTTATTCTTATTTCTTCTTTGAAAGGAGATGTGATTATGCACTTTCTCCTTCCAATTCTTTGGATTAAGATTTTGTTTTCCTTTATAATTTTGGTTTGACACTCTTTATTAATTAATGGATTATTTTCAATGTAGTTTGCTAAACTGCAGGAGTTCATTTGTGTGCTTCTAATAAGAAATTGGTGTTTGCACAATAGTGGTATACCCTATAAGTTACATTCTTTTTCTATATTGTCATTTTCTTAAAAAATATCTTGTTTGATCTTTACTCAACCCAAAAAATTTAAACTCGTTTTCTATTTGGAAGAAATACGAAAGTGTTTGACACTGGGAATGGAATGCTGAACATTTCGAACATTCTGAACCCATCTTGTTTATTTGATATTGAGAAATCACAAATAACCAACAATTTCAATTTTTTGTCGCCACATTGCAGCTAGTCGATTTATAAAGTTCCAGTAAGCCGTAAAGTCTACAGATATTCTATAGCCTATTGGCAGTGAATTTTCAATTTCGAAAATTGTCCTAAGCATGTCTGCCGGATCTGTGACAATGAATGGGAAACTTTTATTTTCTGCTTGAAGAATAGAAAGGATTACTGTTTCTATTTTATTTACTAGTTTTTTTATTTGAATTGAACTTTTTGTCATTTCTTTGCTTATCTGTAATTTTAGGAAATTTACTTCATTAATCTCTTTTGATATATACTCGATAATTATCTCGGAGGTCCTTCCGAAAATTTCTAAGCGTTTGTTACTTTCCATTCTTAAATCTCTGTCGATGTCACTTACTAACGATATAGATCTGTCCGACAATAACTTTTCATTTTTTTTCTGTAAAATAATCTGCCTGATGAAGAATTTTTTCTACATTTTCTTCCGTTGCTAGTCCTGTGACCCATCCTATTGTTTTTCCCAAAAGTGGTAATAGACTTCGTTTGTTTCGATTTGCTTTATCCGTCATTAATGATTCTAGTATTTTGAGAATTCCATTTCCTTCACTTAATTCTAAATGTAGTAGTTTACACTTATCTATTACATATTCCTTTAGGTCATGTATTTCTCTGAGTTCTGTGAAATTCTTTTTTCCCTTTTTTAAGTCTTTTTTGACTATTTGTTCCATAATTTAAATATTTTCGATATTAAAAATAATCAAATTCAGGTCGTCTAAATCAGATCTGAGGCCTTCAGTATTAACCTACCATATTACCTGATGTATTCCGTTAACTGGGAAGATCTGACCAATAACTTTCAAAGCAATTTGGCTATGTATTTTTGTTTCCTTTAGCAATATCCCTCTTTTAAACATGGTCCGCCAAACAAAAAGTGGTCCAACCATTTTTGCTTAGATTGTTTTATACCCTATAGTTAAATTTTATTTGGTAGAATACAACTGTATTTTATTTAAAACTGCAGAATGTTCTGTGATTTTAAGTACCCATGACACCATTCGTTCTGGGATGACAGATACGCTAGCGATACGAAGTAGTCGTACACCGTGTGAACGTCGACCTCAGGACCGTACGTGTTTTGATTAGGTCATTGTCCCATTTCGGGGGTGTCGTCCTTATAGTAGACAGTCTTCGGCTGTCAGAGGAGGTTACATTTCCACACCATTTACCCTGCTGACATAATTGCGGATTATACGGTCAATTCAGTTGATTTATCTTTTGGTGGTGTGTGCCAGTGTCCATCGATTCTTCCCGTAATTTACAGTGATTAGTGTACAGAAATTAGAAACGATGTTGTCAAATACTTATTTCGCTTCGAAACCGTGTAGTAGAAAAAAAGGTATATATTTCCTGCAAGCATCTATACTAGTGTTTAACGCTAATTGTGTGAATGGTAAGAATTCACTCCAATTTCCTCTACAAATCTCAACGTGGTAGTGACTTAGTATTCTTTTTACACATTTTACTCTATTTTCTGCTAATCCATTATATTGGGGGTTTCTTGGCGATGAATGTATAATTTTGACTCCTAATTCTTTGGCCATTTCCTTAAAGGTTTTACTTGTAAGGCATGTGGCATTATCAGACAGTAGAAAATCCATATTTCCAAAATGGGATATGATTTCTTTTATTATAAATTCCATCAGTGATTTTGACCTGAGGTTTTTGGCTGGTGCTATGACTGTATACTTAGTGAAATGCTCTTCTGCAATAAATATATATTGGTCACCGTTAGCGCAAAGTTGTAGTATTCCCGTGGTATCTGCCTTTTATATATGTGAATTTACTGTTTTTCTCTATTTTGCATTCGAAATGTATTCTTATTTCTTCTCTGAAAGGAGATGTGATTATATACTTTTCCCTTCCAATTCTTTGGATTAAGATTTTATTTTCCTTTATAATTTTGGTTTGACACCCTTTATTAATTAATGCATTATTTTCCATACAGTTTGCTAAACTGCAGGAGTTCAATTGTGTGCTTCTAATAAGAAATTGATGGTTCCACAATAGTGGTATACCCTTTAAGTTACATTCTTTTTCTATATTGTCATTTTCAAAAAATATCTCGTTTGATCTTTACTCAACCCAAAAAATTTAAACTCGTTTTCTATTTGGAAGAAATACGAAGTGTTTGACGCTGGGAATGGAATGCTGAACATTTCGAATATTTTGAACCCATCTTTTTTATTTGATATTAAGAAATCACAAATAACTAACAATTTCAATTGTTGTGTCGCCACATTGTAGCTAGTCGATTTATAAAGTTCCAGTAAGCGGTAACGTCTATAATTAACCGATATTCTATAGCCTATTGGTAGTGAATTTTCAATTTCGAAAATTGTCCTAAGCATGTCTGCCGGATCTGTGACAATGTATGGGAAACTTTAATTTTCTGCTTGGAGAATAGAAAGGATTACTGTTTCTATTTTCTTTACTAGCTTTTTTGTTTGGATTGAACTTTTTGTCATTTCTTTGCTTATCTGTAATTTTAGGAAATTTATTTCATTAATCTCTTTTGACATTATACTCGATAATTCTCTTGGAGGTCCTTCCGAAAATTTCTAAGCTTTTGTTCCTTTCCATTCTTAAATCTCTGTTGATGTCACTTACTAATGATACATATCGGTCCGGCATGTGTTATAACTTCTAATTTTTTCTGTTAAATATTGTGACTGATGAAGAATGTTTTCTACATTTTCTTCGGTTACTAGTCCAGCGTCCCATCTTATTGTTTTTCCCAAAAGCGGCAATATACTTCGTTTGTTTCGATTTGTGTTATCTGTCATCAATGATTCTAGTATTTTGAGAATTCTATTTCCTTCAATTGATTATAAATGTAGTATTTTACACTTGTCTATTCCATGTTCCGTTAGGTCAAGTATTTCTCTTAGTTCTATGAAATTCTTTTTTCCCTTTTCTAAGTGTTTTTTGATTACTTGTTCCATAATTTTAATATTTTAGATATTCAAAATAATCAAATTCAGGTCGTCTAAATCAGATCTGAGGCTTTCCGTATTATCGTACCATATTACCTGATGTATTCCGTTAACTGGGAAGATCTGACCAATATCCCTGAAAGCTATTTGGCTATGTATTTCTGTTTCCTTGAGCAATATCCCTCTTGTAAACAGGGTTCCAACCATTTTCACTGAAATGGTTTTATATCCTTTAGTTACCTTTTAATATGGCAGGATTCAACTGTATTTTATTTAAAACTGCGGAATGGTCTGTGATTTTAAACACCCATGACTCTCTTCGTTCCGGGATTACAGATAAGCTAGCTATATGAAGTAACCGTACTCCGTGTGAAAGTCGACCTTAGGATCGGATTTTTTTTGATATGGTCATTGTCCCATTTCGGGGGTGTCGTCCTTATAGTAGACAGTCTCTCGGCTGTCAGAGGAGGTTACATTTCCAAACCATTTACCCTGTTGATTTAGAGTTCCACTAGTTTGTTAAATATGGGGCCATTTTCATAATAAAATACACAAAATTAAAAAAATTATTAAATTTTCATGGACCTTTCAACTATGCCGAACAAAAAAAATAACTAGTTGAACGCTGTGTTTAAATTCTTCATTAATATAAAATTAAAAACATGAAAATTATAATGTAAATGTGTATTTCTATGAAATAATAGCCTTTCTAATAATTTTATGTCGATAATTAGTGGAAATTGGTTTTCTTTAGTGCGTAGCTGTTTTGGTCTAAGGCGGGTTGGTGCTGCGGCGAGGGGTAGTAGGTGTAGCAGTAGTAGTGGTAGTATGAAATTGGTCCACTCGTTACAACGCGATTTTGTATATTTTGCGAGAGCGCTCAATATCATGTCCTGAAAATGCCAGTGACTATGAGTTTTAATTTGTTACTATTTTTTGCCGATCTAGGCCAAATACTTGGAGTCGACTGATTCAGTTGTGACCAAATGCTTTAATGAAGTTTTACATATTGTTTTTCAGCTTGAAGCCTGCAAGGTTCATACCTCACCGGGAATGAGGAAGGTGACAGCACTATCCCCAGAAACATGGATTGGGTCAAATGAATATACCCACTATGAAGGTTGTATAGTACAAGTTAAAACTATATAGAGAAAATATTCAACACCTCTACCCATCCCTAAATATATTCTATATTCACCCTGTGGGGTATGGATATTTCTGGAGGGGGTAGCGTAACATGTCCCTGTAGAAAAACGGAAGTTTCCATTGTTCTAAATGAGACAATATATCGCTAGTTCTTGTCTTGAAAAATGTATTTTATTGTTTTGGCTTTTGACAAGAGTTAAAACATTATTGAAGATAATAAATAAGACCCAGGTTTCTTTATAAACAACACCGCTCTGATAAATAAGCAGGATTTACCTTTTAATATGAGTATCACGGTTACCCAATTACGTTTTGGTATTTATTAGAAAGTGATTGGTTTATTCTGTGCAGATAAATTATGTTTTCAATAATATTTTGAGTAAAACATGTTTCTGTGTAGTTAAATTTTTTTGGTATAATTTTGCTAAACTTAGAAAATCTTTAAATGTAAGGAAAGACTTCCTTTTGGAATTCTGGCTAGATTTTAGCCCTGACTTTGAAAAATATACCCCCATTTTACTGAAATTTGTCTCTGGTATTGCAAAAGAGTCATATTATTAGCCACTTTATGCTCCATGCCGGTCGATTTTAATAACTCTTAATTTGATTATTATTATTATAATCATTATTATTCAGGCATATTCTCTGTCTCCGAGAAAATGAAACTTGATTGTCCGAAATTCAAAGGGTATTAGCCCTTTTCCATGGCTTTGAAAGAATACCGTACTCTATATATTGGTTCTAATCTGCTCTCGATTAGTGAGACCTTTATATTGTAATTAATTATAAAAAGAGTAAGCATCAAACAAGGAATGAAAATTAACTGGCAACGCCGATGATGTATCTGCAAATCTAGAAAAAAATGGTTAACCTATGGACAAAATGATTAGTAACTAGACACTGGTTGATACTCGTTTCATTTGTGTCTTATGTCCTTAGTTACAATGGACTAATGGAACAGAACAAATGGGCAAACTAAGAAATTAAATCACAAGGTTTAATTCAGAGGATTTTTTCATTTTAATCCTTTTTTGATTCCCTTCCTATTTACAGTAATTTTGGGTAGATGTCTCTTTTTGGGTTTATTAGCTTGCAAAAGAAAAAAAAACGGCGTTTTTGCTTATATTTAGTTTGAGACGTATGAATTGTCCCTGAACTTGTCTAGGAATTTTATTTTTAATTTCCTTCTATGAAGATCTCCTCTTAGCTAATGATATAGTTTATATGGATTAATTTTCAATCAACATCTCAACACCAAGCTCAAAAGTGAATTCGATTTTCAAAGGGGCTATTAGCGTAAGATACAACTTTTGCTTGAAGACCCCCCCCCCCTGCTAGTGGGGTGTATTTTGCTTAGAAACGTAGGCTCTAGCTTATATTTTCCTTTTGCCTCTTTAGATTTCTTAGATTTCCTGCTAGCACAGTTTGAAAACCTCAAAATTTTAGAAGCATCCGAAAGAGATAAGGTACTGGTACCTACTTACAGAGGACAAGCCGAATCCCCCTCTCCCAAGGATACTTCAAGAACCCCATATAAATTTTTAAGCAAATAATGAGAAAAAATGTGAAAAATCTCAATATTCTGCCCAAAAAGGACTTTTAGTGCACTCCTCCCCCGAGATCCAGCCTTTCATGATTATGAAAATAATACTCCTTCATTTATTCTGACATCTAGTTTCAAATACGCTTAGTGTTAGTTTTCTAATGAGGTTGTTTTCTAAATTATTCAAATGGACTAAATGAACAATCTCCTGCGATACTCAACGTTGTTACATTACAATTAAAATAATTTTAAGAATCGCTAATTATTATTTCTTCAGTGTTTTACCGAACCCTTTCCTTTACTCTAGTAATTTTACATGGAACGTTTATTGCCAATTCCGCACTATATTTGTTTTGGATTGCTCCTTGCTTCTTTAAATAAATGCGAAAAAAATATTTTAATAATTTTGGAAAATTAGACGTGGCTCTTTAAAGAACAAATTACGCCACGCGTTTCCATCGAAGATCACCCCTCCCATTCAGTGAAGCCTTTGAGGTATGTCATATACCCTTGGGAAATTCTTTTGATCCCTCTAAGGGTCAGACATTTGCGCTCCCACAGATATCATTTATTATTTTATTTCTTTTTTTAGTGTTGGAGTGGCGTGATTGACTCTGAATATATTGGTGTGAAACATTCCTCGATTGGTGTTATATTCGAGGCGGCATTTCTATTAGTAGATGATGAATATCGTGAAGTTTATACTTATAAATGGAATCTTAAGTACAATTTGTATAAGTATGATACAAAACGATGGCGTAAAACATTGAATTTTATAGACTGAAATGGCTTTTACGATAAAATTACATTTAATGAAAATGGTTATAAAATAGAACAAGTACAAGAGGAGATTCGAGAACTATGTAGTTTCTTCGGAGTGAGAGCTGTTTACAATAAGGAAACGTACCGACCGATAAGGTCCTAATAGAAAAATGTGATATAAATATTCCTTTATTCAACATTGAGGACTTTAATTGTGAGAAGTATCCTCATTCCGTTCATTACCCTGAAGATGAAGTTCGGCTTTTCGCACAATGGATACCCTCGAAGACGCCCGATATTGCAAAATCCATCAGATATTCAGTGATTTAACTTAAACACTTTTTATTTTTAAATATAATAATATTAAAAACGTTTTTTTTTCAATATTTTTAAAAATTTTATAGAAAACGTTAATAGAGTTAATAGCTAAAGTTATTATCAGAAGGCTCTTGCAAATGGTCAGAACTAAGGTAGATATGTATACAATAAGTAGATAGACATGGAATTTCTTCAAATTCTTTCTACAGTCTTAATTTGACAAAATCTAGTTTTCGTCTGAATAAACTAAAATGGAATGTTGATAACAATATTATTTTACAAGATTGAAAATGTGAGTTTTAAATTTATTGTTATTTCACTAACGATTTTTCTCCCAAAGGGTATATGAAAAGAATTGAATATTGATGCTCATTCAAAATATGTAAAATTAATAAAATTTAATTTTACCCATCAAAAGTAACGAGCCTGAGAAAATTTGCCAATCCTTTGAAAAAGGGGAAAAGCATCCAAATGCTTTTCGCCCATAGAGATTTCAAGCTCCTATGTACAAAAATGTGGAATTTTGTAATTTTTGCCAGAAGAAAGATCAGGGATGCATGTTTATCTGTTTGTTTTCCTTGGGGGTTATCATATCAAATCAGTGATCTTAGAAAATCGGGAGAGGACTCATTCAATGGGAAATCCGAAATTTTAGTGGCATTTTAAGCAACCCGAAATTTTGATGGGCATCTAGCCCTCTCCCCCCACACTCATTTTTCTCCAAAATCGCCCGACCAAAAATTTTGAGATAGCCATTTTTTTCAGCGTAGTTGAAAAACCTAGTAACTATATGTTTGGCGATAACTTAACCCCACACAGTCCCCGGGGATGGGGCTGCAAGAAATGAAGTTTCCCCACTATTTACATATAGTATTGGTTATTTGGAAGTATAATCTACAGACGTTTTCAGGGGGGAACTTTTCCAGTAGAGGTGGAGGCGGGGGGGGGGGGTACGTGGGAAGATCTTTCTATTGAGGAATTTTTTATGGGGGAAGGGAATTTTCAATGGAAGAGGAGCAATACTTCCCAGAATTATTTAAAATTGAAGGGTTCGATGACTAAGTAAGGTTTCGTAGAGAATAATAATTTATTATTGCAAGCTATAATGTTTTTTTTTTCATTTTGTATTTTAGGTGCAACAAATGCGGCAATCAAGGTTGCGAAAGATTGGTGAATAAGGTTGGATTCCCGAGTCTCCTGATTGTCCAGATAAATCGGTAAGTTCTTATTATTTGGTCTCATTAAACTCTGTTAGTGATAAATAAACTCTCTATGAGATGTGAGCCGGATATAGACATTTCCCCCCCCCCCCGCGGAAAATACGCCCTCCAGGACATTAACCCCTGGAAAAAACAACCCCTAGGAAAATACCCCCCCCCCCGCGGAAAATACACCCCCCTCCCACGGGAAAGAGCCCTCTAGAAAATACTCTCGTGGAAAATACTTTCCCATGACTGAAATGGTCACCAATCACTTTCGACTAATAAAAAATGACCAGGGCTCTCTTTAAACCTCTAAAATGGAGTTCCCTGATTCTTTTGCAGTTAGGGAGGGGAGGAGTGCCTCAAAGGGTACTTTTTAATGCCAAAATACCCTAACCCTCATTGAACCTTCAGATAAATTCCGAATTAGTCCTAAGGGAAAAGTGAAGGGACGGGCGGTAGAAATTGATGCATAATCCCCAGGTTTTGTATCTAGGGCTTTTTTTGTTATGTTTTTTCTTGGGGGGGGGGGGGGAGGATAAACGTCTGCTCCTATTGGAGCTACATACCTTCAAACTTTTCCACCGTTCCAATACGGAAATGTTTGTTCATTTAATAGCTGTTAAGCTGGGCTATTGAAATTGGGTCTTTCCTACAATAAATTTTCGTTCGTTTATTTGGTATAATCAATGAAAATGGTATAATCAATGAAACTTAATCTCTTTGGCCTTATTTTTTTTATACATCAATAGGTTCTTGTATTTTCATTCATAGTTTAGAATGTAGATTTTTTTATTCAATCTGAGAAGTGAGTGTTCACACAACTGCAACTTTATTTTCGACAGAATAATGTTAATAGAGATAATTTATATTTACTTTATATAGCCCTTGTTACTGTCACTATTTTAAGCGAAGTAAAATATGTCATATAGCATCATTAAAAAAAATAAAACGAATATATATTTGATTATTGTGTCCCACAGAGTCAAAATTAACCTGAACACTTGTAGCGTTCCAAGTAGAATTTTTCTGTCGAATATAAACAAAACAAAAAAAAATTATAATTTTAAAACGCACCAAATTCAATTTATTACCGTAGTCTAAGTCTAGCTGAATTTTATATTCTCATATGATTCCGTACTCTCCAAGAGCCATAATTTACTCCCCTCCATAAAATATCCCCCGTGTAAATTATCCCTACTTTCGCCTTATAAGAAAAGTACAAGAAATCTCAATTTTCGAAGTATTAAGTACCCTCTAAAGTTTATGTGACCATGAGGTGGAGGTTTGAATGAGGAAGGAAGGTCCCCTCCTATATGGAATAAATTCTGCATATTGAGAGGTTTAATGCTACTATTTACCTTCTTAATAAGAGTGTAGACCAGAAATATTCCCAGAATCAAGAGGTATATCAAATTCAAATTTTTATGCGTTGTTAATATTTTTTGGGCCCCCCACCCGCAAAAAAATAAACCCCAAACAAAAGTTCTGGCTATGGCCCTGGGGACTTTACATCAATGTCTACCTCCAATATCCCCTCGTTTCTCCCTCAGAATTCTAAATTTATCTTAAGGCTTAATGAGAGCTGGGATATTCTTGCATAAGCAATAGACAAATTACGAAACTTAAAAAGGCACTTCAACTTCTACAATACGTTTTCTGATGGTTTTGTAGTCAGGGAGGAATGGGGATACCTTAAAGGGTGCATTTTAAATTCCCAAAACTCCCAGCCCTCATTGAACCTTCACATAAATACAGAATTAGTTCTTAAGCAAAGACGAGGGGTGGTGAAGGTAGAAATTGATGTATAGTCCCTAGGGCTAAAACCATTAGTTTTACCTTGGGGGGTTATTTGTGTGAATGTTGGTGGTTTCTGTAACCAATAAAATTCTTGATGGAAAGTCTATAAATTCTAGACTATTCCAGAAAAAAATTTTGATATTCACTACTTCAAACTGGCCAATGGAGATTCGTAATTATCGACAAAGCAAATCGATGTGCCATTTTCTTTGATCCTCTTGACCACGAAATGGAAGGTGTAAAGAAAATGTTCGAGGCATGCATGATAAAAAAGAGGATGCTTGGGCATGAAGACAGACTGTATAATTTACAGTTCCAATTCTACCGCCAGACAGACGGACACAACTGTGGTGTTATGTGTTTATCATTTTTAGAGTTCATCTTCAATTATATGAAAACACCCAGCTGTCACCCCTTCTAAAAATTAATGAAATGAATAAACAACGTATAGACATAATTCAAAATTTTCAAAAACAGAATGTTGCCCTTGCATACCGAATCAAGATTTTTGAATACGTTTATTTACATACTGATACAACTTATTTTCAAATTCGTACAGTGGATTGGCTGCTAATCAATTGCTAACCATTGGTTCCATATAGTATGTTTTGAGAGAGAAATTGGCGAACTACCATTCAATGATGGAGAATAGTTTATTTATAGAAACGCAGATGAAAAATTATTCAAATGGGGACTTCGCACACATGGTATGAAGTAATAGATAAATAAGAGTCACTTTGAAAAGAATGTGTAGCAAATTTATTTAAAACAACTACTCAACCTCTAGCATGAACAGTGCCAGCAAGCAAAATGATAGTTTAACAATACTGTCCCAACATCAACTTACGTAACTAGTATTGCTATTCAAAAGTTGATAGAACAAGTTAAACAAGTTGATAGAGTTGATAGAACAAGAAAAGTTGCCCTTAGATCAATTTCGGTTGCCCTTAGATCAATTTCGGGTCTTACAAGTAGCACTAGAATTTCTGATTTCCAATTCAAAAGGTACCCTCCGAGATTTATACGACCACTCCTTCAATATGAAGGGCATCTGAGGATAGAGAATAATAAAACATTATTATTAAAATGGTTTTAAGATTAAACTTGACAAGAACAACGTTAAACCTATAGAAAAGGTATTATAGAAAATACCTTTTCTATAGGCAGGGCGTAGCACGCATTTACGATAAAGTTGTATTGTTGATTTTTTCAGGTGCAAGAATATAAACCACTAGAAAACTGGAAAAAAAATTTACTTTTTAGAGGTTGTACCTCCCTTTTGACTAGGAGTGTCAGTTGCAAACTTATTGCAATGACCTCTTTATTTATATAACACCAGGTTGAACAATTTAGACTCAATACAGTCCCAATAGCTGTTATAAAAACGAAAATTTAAATTGCTTTAAAATTAATCAGAATTAGGCACAAAGCAAGGGGAGTAAATTCTATTAAAACTTCTTTTTGCAAAAATTTCTTTTTTTGTTACAGAGTAGTGTAAATTTTCAAAATTTGTTAGAGTATACGAAAATATATATTAATTTTTATATAGAAAAAGAAATGTAACAGATTCGAAGAATCAAAATAGTTTATCCGTCCACTCTCGACGACACTGTAAATAAAGACCCACACATGGTGACTCATTGCAAAAACAATGACAAGAATAAAATCTAGGTTAATTTTCAACTGTAAGACTATGCTCTAAGCTATTTTAATCTTTGTCTCCAATTCTGGAGGTACAGAGCAAATAAGGATATAAGGGCGCTGACGTCAAATAGGGAAGAAAAGCTCTAGAACGGACAATTTGAATGGCACAAATACTAAATTTGTGAAAACTCGCTAGTTCAGAAAATTTTCATGGCTAATGGTGTACGAATAGGTTTTAAGATTAAACTTGACTAGAGCCACCTTAATGACTAAAACAATTATCTTGAAAATTTAAAGGCTGGAAAAATCTATAATTGAAAACTCATAGACTATTGATTTTCTACTGAACAGTTTAATTTTTTACTGAATAGTTTACTTATTCTGCACCAGTACATTTATTTGTACCAAGTTTGAGAAACAAATTTCATCAGGATTGTAAATTATAGCCTTGGGTGTAATATTAGAAAATTACTCTTTGGCAATATTTGAAATATTATTAATTACAGCTGAAGTCTTTGCTTAGGTTTCATTCTTGTTATTATTTTTCCAAAAAGTCACACACACACAAACACACACAGCACAAACGCAGACACACGCACACACACACACACACACACACACACACACAGACACAAACACGCACACACACACACACACACACACTCAAACACACACACACACAGACACACACACAAAAACACACACATGCACCTACACACACAACACGCACCAGCAAATACACAACACAAACACACGCGCGCACGCACACACACACACACTCGCGAACACAAACGTACACGCACACACACACACACAACAAGAACAAGCACACATACAACACGCACAAACATCCACACACACACACACACACACACAAACACACACACACACACACAGAAACACACGCACACAGAAACAACACACACACACAACACTCAAACACACACACACAACACACAAAAAACGCACACACACAAACGCACACCTCTAGGAGATTTTATTGATTTTTTTTATATTTTTAATTCATAATAAATCTTTTTTTTTACTTGTTCTGTAATAATTGTATTCTTTATGAATGACTCAAAGGAGGCAACCCCTTGTTATCGCTAAGAATATATATAGTTTGCGAAACAGCAGTTGTATACCCATGACGCCATCGCATAAAGCGATGTTGACAAATTTAAAAGAGCTCTGCAATAACCTGTATCCTATTGATGTGTTGTTCAGACGGACCAAATAATGCAAGTTAGCTTAAATCCAGTATTTTTCCGAAAAAAATATCAGCTGCTCTCCCAAGCTCCCAGCTTTAACAGTTTTCCTAGTACCAGTTTATTTAGAAACTCTCCTTTGTTTGGAAATACTAGGATAAAGAGCTTCTATCAAAGATTTCTTAGAAGTTTGGATCGCTCTTTTTTAACTAAAATTGCATGACTCAAGGACGTTACAGGTTAGAAACAAAAATACACGAACACACATAACAAGCACAAGCACACATACAACACGCACACACACACACACACACATAATCTTACACATATAAAACACATGCATATAATCTTAGTGACGATAAACCTAAACATATTTTTTTAAGTCGTAAAAGTATCAAGGACATTTGTTGGGGGAGGGCGATGAACCCCTATCGTCAAATAATACCTGAAAGCCATTGTTTTCTGATATTTATTATTTGGTTGAATAGAAATCCAGGAGTTCTTAGAATATTAACTTATGTTGATCAGCTCGTTCAACCGTCACAAGAAATAAGCAAAACAAAATGATAAAATGTAACAGCGGAAAAGAAACCCCGTTTTTTTTAAACTGTTTGATGATAGAAAAAAATAAGATTTCTTTGTTAATTTAAACCCACTTTGTTTAATTTTCAGCCGTATTAGCCAAAATCAATGACCGTATATGAATATCTACTATGGAAATCATTCGATACTAGACTGTAAAACATTGTTAACTTATTATGACTGGTGGAGTTTTGTTTATTATCAAGTATCCATTCAAAACATTAGGATTTAGCTTTTACTGTTCTTGATACTCTTAAGGATTGATTATAGTCTACTGGACATTTTCCCAATAGCACAATATTTCCAAGTTAATCAGTGAAAATATTTCATCATAAATTTTATCATAATTATTGATCTTGTATTCACTATTTACTTGGCCGTTATAGCTTAATAGCTTATGTATTTGTAAACTCATCTTTCTTGCCTTCCAAAACCCCTGTTGTAAATTATGTTTTCCTATTGCACAAAGATTTAGAATCAGTAGCGCAAATTCAAGAAAACGTAAAGTAAGGCCAAATTGTTTTATTCAAATTCAGGGGATACTATCTGACCTCTCTTCCTTCATGTTTGCATATTTTTTTTTCTTTGGTTATAATGAATGAAAAAGATCAATCATACCTTGTCTTCAGAGTTTACTGCAAAAAAGTGGGGACGGTTAACTGTTAGGAACTCAAAATAAATATTTTGAGAAACTCGTGAAAAATTAAAAGCATGCATATAAAAATTTGTGACGAGTTTTGTAAGCTACCCACCCTGTACAATATACTGGACACGGTGTTGTGTGTCTTATTCTTTTTGTTTCTGTCTGTCTTAGTAACTCCAACAGTAAATAATTAACACGATTAAAAAACATCTGAGAAGAAAACAAACCGGCAACCTTAAAAGGAGCTCATACATTCGAAAGTTTTTTAAGTCCTTCTTGCCTACTTTTTCGTGTATGTTTTTTCTCTATGCTTCATTCCAAAGGTTTTTGGTTGAGCAAAATTCCTTCGCATCCATTAATAAAACTATTTTTGGGGACTATTAAGCCACAGGACTAAGGCTCGAAAACTGCCATTTTTACCAAGTGTTTATTTTATCTAACACTTGTTTTTACCAATTGTTTTTTTAGAAGAGTATAAAATAGTATTGTAACGCCATAAATCAACTTCTTTTCCTTGAAAGGGAAAGGCCTGAGGTGTCAGGGATTATGGTAAAATAAAACCAGTCGTCGACCCTAAGCTACTAAAAGACTATTACTAATAAACGAAAATTAGACCTAAAGTAATTTATGAGTCTTAAACTAAATACTTAAATAAATATAAATATTAAGCTAAATACCGATTCTTAAACTAT